>NC_051154.1:19840118-19860118 GCF_013339745.2 Dermacentor silvarum | reverse complement strand
CACCACGATGTGCTGTGCATGCACACGGCTGCTCGGATGGAACGCTATAGCGCACAATGCTAATTTTTTTGCAGTCAAACGCACTGCGCGCGCGCGTCTCTGCGGCCTCTGGAGTATACATGAAGCGAACTATCGGCGTCCAAACGACGAACTTTATATACGGCGGCAACAGCGAACATCGTGCCGCCGCGTCTGACGAGCAAATAAGTTACTGTGGGCAACCCTTCACGCGCGGGCCGCGCATGCGCCGCATGCCGTGACAGCACGGCGGCGGCAGTGTCTGCATATCGCAATAAAAGGAAGAGGGAGCCATAACCAAGTGCCTTGTGACCCGAACGTTCGCATGCAAACCGCACCCGTGGGTCGCCGCTGCGGGCGACCGTGCCAACCCAATCTTCGCGGAAATCAGTGACACTTTACGATTTCCAAACACGCTGGGGAAGGAAGCGAGAGCGCTCCGCGAGACGCTGCTCGGCGAGGTCATACCGCCGGATGGGCCGCGTATGCTGAGCCCCCCAAAAGAGCTCGGATTGGAACCCGTGGTCGCGAACTGTACGCCGCGTAAACAGGGGCCGACCGTATATAGAACGGTGCACAATGCAGGCGGCATTCCTTTTGAGCCAGGCTTTTCCAGCCCAAAGCTTGTGTGTCTGCGGCAACGCGACTGTCGTTGCGCTTCTGCCACACTTGACCCCGCTCGAAACCGATTCAGCATTTCAGCGCAGTCCGAAAAGGTCCTATATATGCACCGAAACCACGGAGCTCTTTTGGCGGTGCTCTCGATTTTGCTCGCTCAAATGTCGCGGTGGCGACGTATGGAGCCAAAATTGCAGCGCCTGATGGCCCGCACAAGCAGTGCGCGCAGTACGGAAAAATTTTACATATATAAATGTTCTTTTTGATCCGGGTTCGGTCGACGCAGGGTCGACCAATTCACGTGCAAGAAGCGTTGAATCGCGGCATCTGTTCGCAAGGGGCGACTCGGTAGCTGTGAACTTTAGTATGCGAGTATAAAAACCTCGCCACTCCAAATGCGGAATAAATCTGAGAAAATGCGGGAAGCTGGCGTTAAAAAAAAATGACGCACATAACGAGTCAGCAAACGCTCTTGACGTCAAGTGGGTGCGCCTCACATTCCTGATACTAGTGACGCCACGAACAACGCCAGATAATTATCGGCCGCTATCTTGCGTCTCGTGTACCCATAAACGGCGATAAGCACTTCCCAGACTCTGAAGAGGCATCTCGAGGGTCCCGCAGGAAGATACGCAGGCAGGCAACGGCATTATACCCGGCAGTGAGCACCGCGTCAGCGTCATCTGTCTGCGCTTTCGAAATCCTCTACCCGTTTACCCAGACCGCGTATAGCACGTGTAACAAGTTATCCGCACTCGTCTTTTCCTCTTAAGACGTTTCGTAAGCGCGTCAGTAAATGGAGCAACGTATACGAAGACGGCGAGAGCGTTGCGAGTCGCGATGCGATCCCCTCGGCTTGGAATGGAAGACAACAAAGTAAGTGTAAACAAATAAAACCAAAAACGACTTAAAATAGCGAAACCTCGAGTGAAATCGGAGACAACACTAATACAGGCGATCAAGAGCACACTATACAAGATATTTCAGCGAACACTTCGCAAAATTTTTAAAGGTTGCCTGTGGCAGATAGCACAATTCTAGTTCAAGAGCTGGTCTACTCGAAGAGGCGAACATTACTTGCACAAAAAATTAAAATGCATAATCGACTAATTGACAACAATTCACTAATTAAGTTTTTAACTAATTACCTTATGGTCCATATTGCAATTTAAAAATTCAAGCCGTGGAGTTCGTTAGGGGGATCCACTTGGAACGAATTATCAGCATGACACCAGTTTCGAGATATTAATTCCCGAACTTTGCGGAGAAAAATACATTGGCGTTCCAGTTACTTCCGTAACAAAACGTCATTTTATGCACTGGAGGACAAAAGCAACAAAATATCCCCGAAAGAACGACCGTGTGCTTCGCGGTGATTCAGCATGCCTATCGCACATTCTGCTGCACAAAAGGCTATGCAGGCCAAGTGATATGAACATGTCACATGGTGGGTCACGGGGATTTTAGAAGGAAAAAATTGTGTATGGTGTGACATCTAAACCCTCTTTTCTTTTAATGTTCTTTGGAGAATGTCCCAGAAGAACACGACATCAATACAATCTACAAAACTGATTGGTCGTTTCAGCACGCGGACACAAACGGCATTTTGTCGACCACGGCACGAAACAGCTCATTTTCTCCAACCAAGTTTGAACAGGAAGGGCTGCCGAATGCAATTCGAAGAAAAAAGTTTTCACACCTGTAGGAATGATCATTCAACGGGACACGCTTAAATAAGTACATCTATGTAATTGCACTCAAAGTAAGGCGCACGATAAAGGGGAACAGGGAACACTGTCAACAGGTGCAGCAGAAATTTCAATGCGGGAGACAGTTCAAATATGAACCATACTTTAAGCGAGCCTTTAAGTAGTAAAGACTTTCAACAAACTCCTTCAAGAAGTTGTTGTTCCACTATTTCTGGAAGGTAGTTGCGTAAGCAAAGCTGTAAAATTTCTCTAAAAAATGAACTGTTAACATCACAAAAAAAGAACAGCCGGGGAAAAGTTGCCTAAAAAAGAGGTGAACCAAGATGAAGAAAAAGGTTACCACGCCGCATGGCTTCAACACGTTAGCTAAAAGTAGCAAATACGCGATGGAAAGCTTGCAAGCCGTGAGCAGTGCAGCACTTGCAGGACATAAGTCGGTACTGCTGGTTTCGTTTAAATTCTTTCATCTCTGTGCTGGTTATTGGATAAGCTTTCAGTGCGGGGTCAGCCAATCACAGCAGCTGGCGGCGCAACCGCACTCTTCAGGTGCAGTATTATTCTCTGCTTTAGCATAGGCGAAGTGGCTGAAAGATCATGCATGCCCTTCAAGTGAACGCTCGTTCGACAAAACTGTTGTTTCGAAGGAACAATGGGCTTAGCATCGCGGTCCAACATACGTGTCATCCGTGAACTGTGTAGTCCAATCAGGAAAAGGGACACGCCATATTCATCGGGTGCAATTAAATATCGAACAGTATGGAGTTTCAAGTCAAATACTTTTGTTCAAAGTCCTTTATAGTACGCGTCCCAAAACAATATCGCATATTTACAAATTATTTAAAAAATGCTCTATATCCTTTCAGGTGAATCGCAAGACGGAACGGGACTGGAACCTACTCCTGAGTATTTGTCTGTCGTCTCCCTTTTAGGGGCAAATATGCTTATTTTCACTACCTACCTATTGGTAGCAATACACATCGTGCTTTCCGGGCTCTTCTAAAGCCATTGAAATGTTGATGTAGATTAAAGTGCTGAGCCTTTTGCCCATGAAATGCTCGCAGACGATGTTACACTGTCTGGATTAAATAACAGAAAGAAAGAAAGAAAGAAGAAAGAAAGAAAGAAAGAAAGAAAGAAAGAAAGAAAGAAAGAAAGAAAGAAAGAAAGAAAGTTATTGAGGTAAAAATCTTCCAACTACAAATCTACGGGTCCGAAGTTTGAATCCTCCGTTCACGGTGCACTGCAGATTTTATTTATTTATTTATTTATTTATTTATTTATTTATTTATTTATTTATTTATTTATTTATTTATTTATTTATTTATTTATTTATTTATTTATTTATTTATTTATTTATTAAGTTCATGCACAACACTTACGGATTCCTGCGACGGTCATCAGCAGGCAGCAAAACAACTAGGGGAGCGAGCCCATCCCAGCTATCGCTGTAATAAATCCGAGTCTCATCCCGGCGCAAAGAATGCAAGAGAGCACAGCGCATACTCAGTGCGCCTGTGTTCAAGGCTGCACGCGCCGACCGCGAAGAGATGCAGCCGATTTCGCAGCTCCTGGAGTGCGAAGGAAACCCTTGGGAAGAAAATCCTCTCGTATAGAAGCAAGGCTTCGAGCACGTCCTGAGCAAATAATTATCGTTTGCGCTCAACTGCGCGGTTAAAGAGCGGCGGCGTATACCCCCATGCTAACACGCAATGCGTAGCATTCACGCGGCGACGCACACGCTTCCGACAGAAAGAAACGTTGCTGAAGACGCGAGCAAAGTGAACGTGTGCAGGCGCACACAGGCTAGTTCTGTTGTTCACGGCACAGAATTCGCCAGGCGACATCGACGTCTCATTGTTGTTGTTCTTGCCTGCGAAAAAATGAGAAGCTTGGCATAATGAACAGTGTGCTATCCCAAAGGCGTATCTACACCGAAAGTTATATATATAGAAAAAAAAAAATAAAGCGGGCAGGATATCGTAAACCCTTTTGACACTGACTAAAAAAAGAAAACAGAAAGGCTCACGCATTTATTCCTTTTGTGTGCACACATCCTACTCATTTATAATATACTGAAAGATGTGTGTGTGCGGCCACCTGTAAGTGCCGTTTTCTGCGCTTGGAACAAATTTATGGTGCTGTACACTACCCGTCCGCCTTCGTAATGCGTGTTCACATCTATACAGCGTCCCCAAAGTTAAACTAATGGTAATAAATAAAAAATGGTGTGTTGGATCCTACTTGTAATCAGCGATGGGAGCCGGTTGCGCGTGTTTCAGAGAAAAGGTCTCGCCTATTGTGCGCTACTAATCCTACCGCGACGTTTCCATTCAGCCGGCGTCGCCCAGAGGGCGATCAGAGACGGACAATGTGGAGAAGCCCTTCTTCCGGTTCTCTTTACTGATTGGCTGACACAACCCATAGCATTCGCTCACCGCGCTCAAGTTATGTATAATGGCGGCTGTACTTAAAAGACCCGTCGTAGGATGGCTGTAATATAAAGCCCCTTTGATCTTGAAGGGGCTTTCGGGATAGTCGCACTGCACCCCTCCAGTGCCGCCTGCATATACAGTGCCTGTCCCGCATCGGTCGGCGTGCAACATCAGCGTTCGTATGCCCAGAAAGGCAGGCGCCAGCGGCAGCCGAAGGTTCGCTGGAGAAAGCTCAAGGCCTCTGCACTGCCTTCATGAGCGGAATCGCGACACCGGAGCGCCGCAAACGACATGCGCGCGCGGAAAGCATGCATTGCAGAGAGCAACGCGTTATTTGCGCAAGCGACAACGGGACTTGGTGCCAAGCAACAAAAATGCGTAGTTTACATGCATGAAAATGCGGCGCGCAAGTCTGAAGCGCGTGCGCATCGAAGGAAGGCATTCGAAAGAAGAACGCGAAATCTTCCCAGAAGGTGATGTCAGTGCGTGTGCATGAAGTTTCCTTGCGGACGAACCACGTAAGTGCCGCATCGAAGCGCTCCGAAACAGGCCATATACGTTTTTAAAGAGAAGCTTTCTTCGGCTCTTCAAACACGCAGACGCACAAGCAAGTGCAGGTGATCATCCACGCAGTGGTACGGTATTCGATCGGGGGAATCCTATTGGATCACACGGCAGCGCTTCCTTGGCAGAACAGAGGCACAGAGTCAAGGCGCTGCGCCAAATGACGCCGAATCAAGCAGGCGGAAACAAATGACAACAAAGAAAGCGAGCGTAATACGCAGAGGTGGCAGCGAGGCGACGGCCACTGTCTGACAATGGAGTGGCGTGAAGCTAGCGAAGAGTTGCCGGCGCCTTCCATCATAGCACGAACAGCTGTCGCCGACAGCAGGACTCGCACAAACAATGCGAGCTCCGAAAGGCTGAGAACAGGCACGAAACGGGGTCGCTCAAGCCTTGCGGCCCGTTATTCCTGCCGAATGACGGGGTCTGCATACATATACATACATATAGTGCGCGCCTGTACCGAAGCCAGCGCCCTGGGAGCTCTGTTTTCCTATCGGCCGTAGGTCACGATTTCCTGTTTCCGTCCTCCGCGGGGGCTATTTGTATGGGAGCCGGCTACGCAATGCCTGCCGATTAATTTACCACGCACAGCACACACGGATGACAATCTGTGTTTCGCTCGTTCGTAGAATGCGTAGTGCACGAGCGCCTGTTACGCTGTCGTCACACTGTTTATGAGTGTGAGCTCATATTTTTTTCTCTCTTCTTATACTTTCATTTGGGTTACTCACAAGCTTGCCTTATTCAACAACGCAAAGGACAATTGCCATGTGCTGACGTTTCTCGATTGACTAATAGGAGAGCGGCACTACTGCTGCTGTGGTAGTATGTGACGTGACAACGGTCTTCCGTGCACTTTCCCATGGCGGAAGACCGTTGTCACGTAAGAGGAACAGGAATAGGAGAGAGAAACAAATTTGTGTAACTTTAGCAGCTACAGATAGCGAACAACTGACATGTCACGTTCTCTGGGCTGAAGTGAGAGGAAGACGATGATGCATGGCATGATGGTAGACGACGTAGCAACTGCAAAATCAGTATCAAGAAATTCGCGTGGAACGGAGACGCCGAGGCGGAGGAGCGCGGGCGACGGAGGAGCTGTGAAGACACTGCGCGAATATGTTCAAGGAATATTGTACTTCAACTAATACGCGTGCAACTGGTCCAAGTATACATGTGCCGCTGCACATGAGTTGACGCAATACATGTTGAATTCATTGCAACATCATTGCAATGGAAGTATGTGGTGAGAAGCAGCCTTTGTCATAATCAGACATACATACATCAGGTTTTCACTGCAGCACTGTCAGACGATAGAACTTCCTGAATCAGCGGTCCAGAGCAATAAAGCAGGCTATCTGCAGCGAAAACGGTACGCGAGATGCCCAATCAATCGCTTCTTACGCTTCCCGGAAACTGCAGCTTATGTATTGCAATTGAATATTGCAACCGCAGGGGAGGCCTAGCGGTATAGAGCATCCGCCTCGTATGCGGGAGGTACCGAGTTCAAATCCCGGTGCCGCCGGAAACCCACCGGTTTTTTCTAATGAGTAGAGGTGTTTCCTGGCCTGGTGCTCGGCTCCCGTGGGGGTTCACATCTCGAAAGGGGCCCCAATAAAGATTTACAAGTTGTCTCTGGGCGCCTCTTGTCCAACCACAGACGGCCTTGTAGACGAGCATCCGCCGCGGCTGTGGGAGGCAAGTGCTGCCGCCGGGTACCTACCGGTAAATTAGGTACAAACGCGCTCCCGGCCTGCATGGTGCTCGACCAGGACCTCAACGCTTGGAAAGGGGTGTTTTTCTCCAACCCGAAGGCGTCCCACTCCAATAGGTGAATTTGGGGCGCAACATGGGAAATAGCCGCCATGGGAGCGGCCCATTACATCACTTTCTTTGGGCTCACAAGGGTTTCCACGGGAATGTAGGGCGCAGGCTCCTTTCCCAAGCGTATCACCCCTGGAGGAAGCCGAACGCCAGCTCCCATGATCGTTGGTACCGGGTTCGATCCCCGGACAAAGACGTATTTTTCTTCAAGTGCCAAGCTTTCTTTCTGAGAAACCCGTAAGTGTTTCCTCTGTAGCTTCGTGCTACAGTCGGGTGGATGGCAGTTTTTCCTTTCCCGTTCTACGTTTAAAGAAGAAAAAAAAGTGTCTATGAAACAAAACCGACGTGAGAAATGCACGGAAACAATTTGAACAGCTCAAATCACGAAAAAAAAAAAAAAAAAAAAAACAGAATGGGAGCATGGTGTTTCGCGATGCGCATACATTGTGCGCTCAACTTGATCCGGAAGCTAAGACGCAGTCTCGACCACGGTTATTTAACATGCAGAGAAACGAAACAAACACTCCACGTCTGCGATCGAGGCCGGTTGCAAGAAGCAATCGATGCGTCTGGAGGCGCGGAGAAAATAGAGAACCCCATTATCCCGCCGAGATGAACATGGTTTACTCAGCACACGCTCGAATCACCCAGTTCGCCATTTTGGTGTTAAAAAAGGAGAGAAAGCATTTATAAATATATAAATTCCCCCACGCTCAGTGGAGAAAACGGTGCATGTACGCGCCTGGACGCAAGGCAAGAAGCAAATGACTGTACATAAGTTGTGGCGCAGAAGCAGAACGTTACAAGACGAGCAACGAAGTGCGTGCAAAAATGCTATAGGTAATGGCAGTGGTCAAGTGGGCTCCCGTTGCGTCATCTTTTTTTTTTTTTTTTTTTTTTTTTCCCTTTTCAGCGCCAGCATATACACAAGCGTAATTTTCACATACTCAACTATTACATCTGATGCTTTATATCGCGAAGTTATCAAAAAGCGCCGCTGTCGGAGCCTGCACAACCAGGGACGGCGTCCGAAGAGTCGCAGACGCCTTTCCCAATATTTATGCTACCATCCCTATGTCAAGCTAACTCCATTAAACGGAATATCGACACCTCGCCGATATTGCCCGATTTGCTGGGTATTAACCGTGCACGTCTCGCACAACATGCATACTTAAAAGAAAAATAATAATATGGCAAATATTACCCTTTTTCAACGTCGGCGTGATTGTTTCGTGGGAATCACGGTTTTCGAGCTCACACAACAGCTTGCGTGATTTGTACAACTGCGTAATTTATTCATTTCGTCTATTTCGCTGTTCAGTGGATCCCTAAAACAATGGCAGTGCGATCACATGCACGAAAATCGCAAACAGTAAAAGCTGGGCTCACAATTCGAAAGGTGAGATAAACTAACATTTCACCATGTACACAAAGAACCGCAATTTTTTTTTTTTTTGTGATTTCTTTGGCATCGTCTATTGGCCTTGTCCGTTTTAAGATGAGCTCAAAGCAGCCCCTCGGTCCATTGCGATCACACGGTGGTTGACAACGTATCTAATCTTATTGATTCTAACCTAACCTAACCTAATTGAAGCTGATATATCATTACAATAATTTCTTGCGAGTCAATTTCCAGCGTTGATAAACGCTGGAGATGACTTGTAAGAAATGATTCAGGACCTATAGGCCGACGAAGTGTAAGAGTAGGGTTGAAGATTGATATGCAGAAAATGCGGACCCACCCCTTAAACAGAACAAGAACTCGTGCTTGACCCTGATCATAAGAATGAAAGCGGTTGGAGCGCATACGACAGGCATTACCAAGTCACGACCAGTAGTTTACCGCTATCCTTGAGAACAACGAGTAGAATCATTCCACACTAGCCGTACTAATATGGGGCAGAAACTTGGAGGCTATAACAAAGAAGCTCGAGAAGAGATTCAGGACCACGCAACGTTAAGAAGACATTGGAAGAAGACGCCGGTGTGGATTAGAGAGCAAACGGGGGTACCCGATATTCTAGTTGACATTAACAAGGAAATATTGCGTATAGATCCCACGCACTGTGGTAATCTATGTTATGTGAAGCATTTTGCCGGTACCTGCAGCTATCCAGCATTGTTTGAGGGTCCGCAAAGCGTTACCAAGTGGACCAAAGCGTTCCTGCTAATTGAGTTTGTGGGTCGCGAGCATACGTGCGTGTGACGACAGCGGCCCGACAACAACCGTGCACGTTGTAGGCGATCGTATGACAGCTATACGGCATGATTTCTACGCCGGCCGTTCGACGCGAGCCTACGACACGGCGATTATTGGGTTCTACTCGGGTAGTGGACGAACGTAAGCGAGAAAAACACGGATTGTGACGTCATCAGCGAGTACGTACGTACTCGCTGATGACGTCACCATCCGTGTGCTTCAAAAAGCTGGCTGGCTTTTGGAACGCGAGAAGCAGGCTTACACAGGCTGGCGGATGATATGTGCTCACGCTATATTTGTAAATGCATGTTCTGTTACAAAGTGCTATCGTGGCCTAATGGTTAGAGCACTCGGCTGCTGTGCACGATGGGAGAGGTTCGATTACACATTATTTCGTTTTTATTAAAGCGAGGCGAGACAGGAACCTACCTATACCGCAAAGTGCCAAAAATGAGCCAAGGAATGTTTCGCATTAAACATTTAAATTAAATTCTGGGGTGTTACTTGCCAAAACCACGATTCGATTATGAGGCACGGATTATTGTTGACCACCATGGGTTCTTTAACGTGCACCAAATATACGGTACACGGGCGCTTTTGCATCTCGCCTCCGTCGAAATGCGGCCGCCGCGGCCGGGGTATGAACCCGCGACCTCGTGCTTATAGCAGCGCAACGCGAAAGTAAGCAACCACGGCGGGTCCGCATTAAACATCGAGCTGGGCAGGCTGTGTATAACACGTAAGGCGGATAACCGGTTGTCTATACTGGAGTCACAGAATGGGCGCCCATAGAAGGGAAGGGAAGCGCAGTCGAGGACGGCAAAGAATTAGGCATGGTGTGATGAAGCTAAATCCGCAGGCGCATATATAGTATAAGATGGGGTCGGCTGGCGCAAGACAGCGCTAATTGGAGATCGCTGGGAAGAGGCGTTCGTGCTGCTGTAGACATGAATACAGGACGATGATGATGGCATCACATAAATCCGCTCTACTACCACAATTGGCCATTGCCACATTTCAGTACTACCATCCGACTGTTTCGAAGCAAGCATAAACCAATTCGTATACATGAAATACGATTTACACCCTAGCTGAGGTCTGCTATTTAATTGCCACTCGTATACATAGCGACCAACATTCACTAAAGTAATCTCATTCATGCAATGCACGGATATTGATGCGATAAACTTGCAAGTTCGTAACGTTAAACATCCAACTGTATACTGTAAACAGACAAGAGAGAACGGAAATTCGTACGTAAAAAAAAAAAAAAAAAGGAGAAAAAGCTACAGGTACGTTATCCCACCACGCTAATTGCGAATCCACGCAAATTCCACATCATTCCCAAGGGCTTCGAACGATTATATCGCCGGGCTTCGCTCCAGCCGTGCCTGACCAAAACTTTATGGTTTGTTGCTGCCGCTCTTCGGGACTGTGCTCGCGCGACCGGACACTGGCGAAGTGTTTGCGCGCTCTCAACGGAAGAGAAATGAACGGGAGAAGAAAAATTAAGCAGAACGGAGACCCTACATATACGTGCGTCCTTGATGTCCATCCAGCTTTGCGAAATCAAACATATGAATAAAAACAGCACCGACTGCTCACACAGTTGGGCGCCTGTTTTCCTTCGCTTTTAATGGCCGTGCTCTTCGAAAGCCAAGCCGCCAGTGACGGAGAAGCGTGCTCAGAAACGCAATGCGCTCCCGGACGACACTGGCAGCCCGTGGCCTCGGCCGCTGCTCACGGGTAGCGCACATGGCACACGCCGCGCGCGATGCTAATTCTTCCGCGACTGACGCTGCATTCCGATCACTTTTACGGGAACCACCCGCGTGTACTCGCGACGGCTTGGAAAACCAGAGGAGGTGCGCGGAGGCATGCACGCTATGCACGCCTTCGAAGCGGCCCCGAAGGAGGAGGCCTCGAGAGAGAAAGAAAAACGCCCTGCACCTGCGGGCGTTCAATTAAAAAGGATGACACAACTCGCACATTGCGCGGCCGCCTTGATGAATTCGGCTGAGACAGCCGTCATTTATCGCTTCGTGGCGACGTTCTTCACCTTAAAAGAAAGCGTAAAGGCGAAGTTCTTCCCAGCGAGAAAAAAAAAAAAAAAGAACACTGCTGAAAAGACAAGCCGCCATAGTGCGGAAAAAAACCTAGGTGCTGCCGGTTGTTTCGCTGCTGAGCGAAAGATGGCGAGTCGGATTTCTGGTCGCGCACGGTCGTCACACTTCGATCAAAATGGAATTCCGGAGAAGAAAAACACGCGCGTTACGCGGTCGATAGAAAAAGAAAAGAAGAAAACGATCAATTAATCGCGGTTCATGGCTGCGGAGGGTGACCGAACGACGCCTGAACCACGGTGGACCCAACGGGCCAATTTAAATATTAATAGCCCGCGGCGACGCAGAAGTCATGCACCATGAGCCGACGCCGTATCGAACGACGCTCGATAAGCGCGGTTCAAGCCCAGCCCGTGACACACATTCACGCGCTTCCGTGAAGGCGATTGCAGTGAATCATATTTCCATGCCCGTCCCCACATGCAGCGCATAAGCGTTGACGACGCCCCGCCGTGTCCGAACCTCGCATCGCCAGTCTCCAAAGAAAGCGTCGAGCTATAGGCGCCCCTCCTTCCCCGTCGATGCTATATATGCTCCTCGACCTATACGCATTTCCGGCGCCGTTAATACGACACGCCTTTGCAGCCCCTTATCGTCATTTACATAGGAGCGCGACGCGACGGCCTCGCGATCTCGATTAACTTGACTGCGACGTGCTAGAAGAATGATGCAATATGGTCGCATTACACGCGCTCGTGTTCTCGAATGCGAGGCGAAAATCCCGTTAGTTAGAACGTCGGAAACATCAACAAGAGTCTGCACGCAGGCAAAAAAAAAGACGAAGCGCACACGGCGCGAGCTAATAATTTCACTGCAATGCATAAACAAGAAACCCCTGCAGCTGAGAGGAGCTAGCAGCAATTCAGATCTCCACCAATGATACTGCAAATCCAATTGTAAACAACATGTAACCCTCGCGTGCAATCATGCTGAGAATAATTATCGGATTACGTACAAGGAGCTTGTTGTACACATGCGCGAAATAGATTGCACGTCGGAATTAAGTGTGCACGCGAAGAGCACGCACTATATATAGGTTAAATTGCACATCCGCGCATGTGTGTACGTATATATTTCCGGCCGACAATTTACTTGCCCACGCAACTCACGCACGCAGCCGAGTCCGCACTAAGTGAAAAACTGCAACAGCTCGATCACGACGATAAAATTAAAATGCGTTCCTCCTAAACGTAAACGGTAAATTATTTTTCTTTGGTGCCGCTCAGCAAAATAGCTAACGGCGACCCCGAAGCAAAACGCCAGGACGCTGCTTGGCACGCGTCGAAAAAGAGCAGCGCACATCTTCCCATCTGCTTGTTTGTGCACAGAGCAAGCAAGCAGATGAGATGCACGGAACCTTATCAAAACGATCCATTAACAGAGCGGGCTGCAAATATCAGGTAGTACAGGTTGCACGTTGCTTGGTTTTTTTTTTTTTTTTTTTTGATCTTTATCTCTACTGCGGGAGCAGTGCATCAGCAGCAGTTATGAACTGAATTTGTATCGCAAAGTGAAGACCGCACATCAACTGCACATACTATAGCTGCAGCGGCAGTGTGCTGCTGAGCACAGGTTCGATTACAGGCCGCATTCCGACTGCGTTGGTGGAATTATAATAATTGTTTATTTCCATCGACGATGGAGGAGACTGCGGGTAAAAGTCGCTTGAGAAACAAGCAACTTGACTGAAGCCCACAGCCACCTGTACAAAGCAGGCAGCAATAGCAATTCTCGTGTGTATACCGTGCTTTGGGTGAACGTTAAAGAGGTGCTGGTCAAAATCAAACAGGAGCCTTCGGGTCTTTCATAAGCGACTATGTAGCTTCAGAACGTTTAACTATACAATTCAATAACTTTGATAACATGAAATCTACGTGGTGCCTCAAAGGAGCGTCTATTATTGCACTAAACAGCATATATAGAACGCTCGTTGTACAATGTTTTCAAGCGCGTATTTCACGGCTCCGCCACGCGATTTGCCTTTTATAGCACGCTTTGGTCCCGCAGTGGCGCACGACGTTTATATATATACATTCGTTTTAACCATTCAAAAGTTGCATTCCCACTATGAAAGACGTCGTAGTGAAAGAATTCGCACAAATTCTGACCACATCGAATTATGTAGGGCGCGCCGGAACCGCAGCTCACCGTGGTGCTTCGAAATGCCGCTGCGGGCGGTTAATCCAAACTCCTGCTTTGACGCCGCTGAAAGCCCTTCAGCTAGAGTAGCCGATTTTACGCGGCACCATATATATATATATATATATATATATATATATATATATATATATATATATATATAGGGCACAGCGCGCCGACATCGAAGGTTTTAACAGGCAAACGCACGTACGTATTACAGAATAAATACCTGAAAGACAAAACAAAGGCATTCGCACTTAATACAGACTGGTATACGTAATATCGATCAGCGGCAAGTGTACGATGACCTTTAAACGTCTGGTGTTGCTTCCGAACGATGCAGTTTCGGAAACAGATACAGAATGCGTACAACGAGTACCACGCCCAATTCGCGAGAGGCATGCAGCGAAAAACAAGCTGCGGCAAAAGTTTTCGAACTTCGCGACTCAGCCGGAAATATCGGTGAGAAACGTGGACAGTCGTACGGAGAAGTTAAATTAAACTAAATTCTGGGGGCCTCCGGATTAATTTTGACTAGCTGGGGTTCTGTAACTCGCACCTAAATCTAATTGACTTTCGACCGCATCGAAATGCAGCCGCTGCGGTCGGGGATCGAACCCGAAACCTCGAGCTCAGCAGCGTACGCACGGAGAAGTTTCCACTAATTTCAATACAGGAATAGAAGCACTGGCGGCGACAAAACTTAAAAGATTAAGTGTTCCGAAAACTTTTCCGGTTCGGGGCACGTGCATACACACACTCGTCGCACTATCACGGCGTTATATATATCGAGCCGCCCAGTGCACATCGAATGTGAATCCTTCACAGAAATGCGAGTAAAACGATATTTCGTCAGAAATATAGGGGGAGAAAGTAAGGAACTGCATCGTCCTGAACACTGCATACCCCGTCGAAAGAAATACACGTTTAAGTCTAACCCAGTACACTATATGTAATGTTCATTCCACCAGCAGACCCTTGACCAGAATGAACACGCGACATGGAGCGATTGCATATAGTTTTAACACACGACATTATGAGAACTTATAGCTGAAAGCACACACGTGATTGTTTTGTCCTGTTTTCTTCTCATCAGCAACCTTGAAGAGTTCAGCTCAATTCAGTTATCAAACACACAAAAAGAGCACAAAACACGCTTATAGTATTTCTCGCTGACTAACAAATAGCTCAACTGGCCCAGCATTCAGTACTTCTATATAGTATTTCAGTGTGTTTCAGCTTAACGTTGACACCTTGTTTCCTTCACTTGCATGATATAGCTGCGACTCTCGCAACCGTATCCAACACGCACATATGTGACAACGGTGGAACGGCTATTTGCCAGGGGAAAGTGCATATGCACTCGTTAAACGCCGAAAGAAAACGAAGACGAAATTAGTCAACCTGGACTTACGCTTCAAACGCTGAGCCTCGCGTGGCCGACATAGGTTTCATTCAGGCCACGAACTCCGGTTTGAAACGCAACGCGGCAATAGGAGACAGCCTCGTTTAACAACGGGCAAGGAATACACTGCCGGCAAACGTATCCTTCCGACAGATTTCAGGGCAGCTAAACGGCAAAACACCGATTCACGCAGAAGGAAGAGGCTGAATGCGTACTTGCCAACTAGCCTGGCGCTAATCGCCCTGACGTAAAGGAGGTCAAAGCGGTGTCATCCGAGGAGCACACGAAAATACACTCTTGTCGCAGAAGCCAAAGAAAACAAAAGTATGCTGCAGGTCAGCAGGAAGAGTGCCTTGACTCGGTTAGCAAAATGAGCTTCAGGAGCAAACAACCATTCTGCTCGAGGGAAACAGCAGCGGCCAGACTATTTGCTCGAGCGCAGCAGATCGACCCCCTGAAGCGCAAGTTGCGGCAGAGTTCGGCAGAAGAACATGGGCGGGCACATTTCAGGAACACAAACAAAAACCCGCCGCGTGGCACGAGACAATGAAAAGTATACAAAGACGACCCAACGATGAGTCAGGCTGTTTTCTCAAGAATACGGTTCCCGCGTCGTCTCAAGCTTCCTTCCAACACCACGCGCCGACGTCGCGCCGAGTTGGAAAACGCGGAGTTGGACAGCAAAGAAAAGCAGCCATACCTGTTGCGAGATGGGCCCAGCTGCTCCGACGCTCGTCCGTCACTCCGGCGTTCCAGGTTCACGCGGCGAGTCGGCGGCTACGGGAGAAGAGGTCGAAACCGTCAATTCAGCTTCTTTGCACAGCACGCACGGGCAGCGTATCACGCACGCAGACGGGCGCGAACAGTATATTCCTTTCAAACCACAACGTCGCGGGAGAGGATCGACCTGTCGCAGCCTGCTTGCAGCTTTGTTGCGTCACACATTCAACGCGCGACGGCGCGCGTTGCATTCACCGGGAGAAATGAAAAACTCCCGACTGCAGAATCGAGAAAAATAAAATCCGACGCAATATGAGAAAGGAGCGACGAGACAAAGCCGCAGCCACGTGATATTCGGCTAAGCAAGTCGTTTCCGCTGAGAGAGAAGGGATTTAAAAAACACCCACGAGAAGGAGAGAAGGGTGAAGACGATGGAGATTTTTTTTTTTTTTCGGAGGAGAGGGCAGGGTCATGTCTCCCGCAGGGCTCGCGGCCGAGCCGCGCAATCAGGCAGCGCCTGCTGACCACTAGGCACGCGCCAATGGCCAATCACGGGGGGAGGGGGGTAAGCCACGCCGGAGGCATGTCGCGCGACGCGGACGGGTCCCCAGAGAGCGGCGAGGACGGAAAGCGCGCAATATCGGGCCGCACCAGATATTGCCGATCAGGGCGCATACCAGGAAAAGAAGAGCGCGAGCTCGGCCGGAGGCACCGCAAGCCGGTCTGCCGGGTTTTCCCGTAAACAGTATACTCGCTCAATAGTGAGCGAGCGCGCGCACACACAATCGCGGCGTTGGCGTATACGCCGCGCCGATGCACGCGACGCCGGACCTGCACGGTTGAGAATCCCCCCAGATATGGAATAAATGACATGTTCATGTGGACCAATAGAATAGTGCATACATCGAAACTTTCGTTTGATTTTTTTAGGTAGGTAGGGTTAAATGGGGACTAACTGGAGAGGTTCGAAGGCCTCCCGCTACGCCATTTTACTTCTAAGCAAAATAATAATAATAATAATAATAATAATAATAATAATAATAATAATAATAATAATAATAATAATAATTCTTTTTTGAGAAGTCGCTGTTGGAGTGTCATGGGAATAGAGATTTGCCCCCCCTGAACGTACAGGCACGCAGCGCTGCGACTGGAATCTGAACACATGTTCCTGGGTGTGATGCGCTTTCACACGAATGTCGCAGCTGCGTTAGCTATCATAGCTGCGTCACGTCAAGGCATTCTGCGCATACTTTTAAAGAGATCGACCGCATCTCGCGCTTGTATGCTGTTGCGCGAGAAATTGTCTGGCCCCGCGGATTTGGCGAATTCATATAGCCACTATGGTTAAACTTATCGTTCAATGAATTAAAAAAAGTCGCAGTTTCGCCCGAAAGCCGAAGCATCAATTGCGATAGCAAATCAGTAGAGAGCTATACGGAGTAAGGATGGTAGTTTTATCGGCTGTATAAACTCGGACACATTCGCTTACTAACTGAATTAACAAGCATGGTGTCAGCGCGCACAAGCGAACATGAATATATCACACTCGATGACCGCACACAACCGCTGTCAAAACGCTGGCGTGAGCAAGCGCGCCAGCAGCAGCGAGCGAAGGTCCGTGCGGTGTAACGCTTCAACGGAAACTGAGCGGAGAAAGCACAGCGCATACAAAGGTAGGAGCCATGTTGCAGACCGCTTTCAAGATACGGTGAGAGCGACCGCCCGCAGTTGCGCAAAGTACAAGTACGCAGTTGCTGGCAGAGTAGAAGCCGCACCCCTCCCTCCCGCGCTGCCTTCCCGCTTTCCTCCTTTCGCCTGCGAGATTCCAGTTCCCCTTGAGCCCGGTCGCAGGATACGCACTTGGTGTCGCAGGACACCCATGCCATGCTATACAGCCCGCTTTTTCTTTATCGGACAGATTGCAATAAAACAGCTAATGTAAAAATTTTGCGACAAAGGAGTGTTCCAACCTGAGATCACTTCTACCATGACATAGGTAAACGCTTTGCTTATTTTTTTTCTCTCTCTCCTAGAGGCATATTAGTTATATTCTAAATATGAACTAGCAAGCATATTTAGCGCATGCCTCTCGAAGCGTATGGTTGGAAGAGTTCTTCACAATACAACGACCGGACCATCATGTATCCAAAATACTGCAAATAAAAACACAAAACCGTAGTGATAACGACCTGAGTAAAATGCATGTGGTATAGATGCAATATATATATATATATATATATATATATATATATATATATATATAGTGCACGTATGCTATAGCACAATGCGATGAAATGCGTATTTTTCTGTGTTGTTCAGTCCTAAAAATAAGAAATCTACGATCGCGCCGCCTGGAGCAGGCGGTTGAATGTTAATGGGGGCGGCGCCTACAGTATCACCAGATTGCTCAGCCAAATTTTAATGTTTTTAGTCATCGCGACTGCAGTGTATGTATTTTTTTTTTTTGTCTTCGCGTTGAAACGTTCTACAATTTTCTTAAGAAGTATAATATCTGAGGTTAATGCTGCAATTGAGAAACAAAAGTTCAAGAAACGGACAATTTTCAGGCACGCTGGAAGTATACCGTGTGTCCCAGATAACGCTAGCCAAGCTGCTCAACGAAAAAGACGTAAAAAAACACGATGCAAGATACAATTATAAAACTTACGGTGTTCGATTGTCACAGGTCTGAGGACCGAACACCGCAGGTCTTATGATTGTCTCGTGCACCGTGTTGTTTTAAGTTTTTTTTTTTTTTTTTTTTTTTTTTTTTTCATTGAACAGCTTGGGTAACGTTAGCTGGTACACCCTATAGAACCTGGAGTAAGCAGTTCGCGTTGTTTTGCTTCTTATGGTAACTAGAAATCGGGCGTCGTTGCGCATCACGCATAAACATTCTGTAGCGTCTGCAAGCGAAGTACAATCTTAGCTGCTGCAGATGGTGAAGACAAGGCGTAGATATATGTGCGTTCTCGTTAAATGATACCAAAACTTAAAAAAAAAAAAGGGCGCGAGGAAGGTCTACAATATAGTAACAAGACCATGGACGTTGCGGGAACGTTGATATATGCCGACCACCACACCGCAGACGTTTGTTGTAATATTGCTGCACCGGGGAAACGCGAAGGACGATGATTTTCAAAAATGAAGCACAATCGCCCATACCAACGCAGCGCAATATTGGTGCACCAGCAATCGCGACTCATGCAGGAGCGAGAGCGGGTGGCCAAAGCTTGCAACTGTGGCTATACGATATACAGGGGCAAAAACACAAAGTCGGAATGTTCTAATCATGCGACAAAACGGCGGCGTCCGGATCGACACAGTGCGCAAGAACGATGCTTACACGAAGACGGTCGTTCCACATCCCCTCATCGATGCCGCCGGGACGATGGCGACGCTGCGACTCGCGATGTGCTTCGGCCTCAATAACCCCACTACACAACTCGGTCAGTGCCAACCTGCGACCGCGTGACAGGTGCACGCAACAAGATGCGCGCATTGGCAACCCCAGTAAAGACCGGAAGCTGCGGTTTAGCGTATACTACAGTCAAAATGCCCGCGTAGAAAGTGCGCTAGAAATGCGGCACCGAGTTTAGGCAAAGAACACTGGGAGCGGCAGAGTGCGAATTCACCCGACGCGCGCGTGCAGCCAGATTACCTGTCCGTCAGGTCGATGTGCCCGCGGTGGCATCAACCCTTCCCTCACGCGGCCCCTAATGGTCCTCCGAAATGCCACCGGTTGTGCAGTCAGCCGCGTTCGCGGCGGCGAACACAAAAACGACGCCCACCGACCTTCGGCGCGGTCACGCAGCAGCCAGACGCTCGGCTCGAAAAAAAAAAAAAAGAAAGAAAAGAAAAAGAAAAACTACGGCCGCCGACGACGCGGGGCTCAAGATAGCGGCGCTGGCTGGCGCGCCGTGAGAGAGCCGTTTGCCTCGCCGGGCGGGAAAAACAAAATCGGCTCCCGGGGAGTCATCACCGGCGGGAGGTTTCCACGCACCCTTTTCGGCCTTGACACCGTGCCTTAGGTGGTGGTGAGCCGGTTGGTCCCGACGCGCGAGCGAGTCACCTCGCAGCTGATCATGCACGCCAAGGAACCGATGTCACCCATGTTCTACTCGGAACAAGAGGGTTTTCTCGCCGCAGCATCTCCCCAAAAAACGGGACGCCCAAGTTTCATTATTAACGCACTTGGAACTGCACGCTTGGCCGCCATTTTGTAGCGATGCCTTTGCCGAC
>NC_051154.1:19735118-19837618 GCF_013339745.2 Dermacentor silvarum | reverse complement strand
CCGGCAGAGAGAGAGACATGGTAAAGTAAGATGTAGAAATATCAGAGAAATCGCTTCATTCATCTACCTACTGTACGACCGCGAGGGGAGCGGTCGCGGAGGGCGCAGTACGCCGTTACGACCTGTACGTGCCTCAAAGCGAGAGTCCAGCCCTGTAATATAAGATCTTGCCCAAGGTCGAATCGCCGTTAGGACCACACACAAGAAGAGGCGGCCCATGAACATGAAACTATATATATATATATATATATATATATAATGAACGTTAAGAACAGACGCAACACCACTTGAGAAGCACATGTGCGAAGAAACGTGAGCACGAAAATAAGAAAACAGGATTGCAGGGGTGGCGGGCAGAAAGACGAACGAAAGGGAGCGAGTAAAATTATCCCCGGACAGCAGCGGATCGAGGGCGCGCGAGGCGGCGCAGCTCTGAGAAACTGCAAACAGGCGGGATACGGCAATTAACCGCAGAGCACGGCGGCTGGACGAGGACGACAGGCGCTGCCTGGCGCTAATCGCCGTCCGTTCGCCGGGGGTGAAACTGCCAGGATAAAACGCAACGACGTTGCGGATTCCCCGCAGGACACGCAAGCTAGCCGGGCTGCCCAACTGCAGGCGGCGGGAAACGCACACGCTTGGTCGACAAGTGCGCCTGCTTTGAGAACGAAGCATAGATTTTCTCCGTCTCGCCAACTATACATCCAAAACAGCGCATTATTTTCTGATAACAGACGTTGCACAGCAGCTGATGTAATGTAATGCTGTTTTTCTATTAACAGTTCTTTCTCCGAAGTTTTTGTTTGGAGAGTTCACCGCCTTTCTACAATGCAGCCTGCTGGTACACAACTGCGGTGTTGCACATTCGCCGCAACGTGGATCATAGTTTAGGGTTTCTTGCGTTCCTAAATTTTGTCGTCCTATTTTACAACTTCGTTTCTGCGCGCCCTTCCTTTATCCCTGTAATTTGTACTGTCAAACTGGATCCATACGCCTTATACAACGGCACCATGGAACCTGAGATTTATGGTGTCCCTTATACGTCCGCGGAAAGCCAACCTCCATTTCGCACGACGAATTCAAGGCCGACGCGAGGTTTTCAAGCAAATTAAGCCACAATGTCCGGAAGCTTGTCTCGAGTGACGAATGAATTGCTTGACAAGCATTTGTGACACATGCGGCAGCGATCACCTCCTTGTATGTGCAAACATAGCGTTTCTGAGAAGCTGGAGGCCAACGGCAAAGTTATTTCGCCGTCTGGGCAGACGCACTGCTCCACGAGCGCACTCAGCATCCCGCATGCATCTAAAATCTCGCGATGAATTGACTAGTGAGTCGACTTTGCATACACACAAATTCAAACCTTCGAATAGGCTGCCAATTCGGAGAACAATGGCGCGTGCGACGTTTTAGAGAAACTATAAATGTCAACTATGCGACAAGAATGGATGCTTTCTGAAACGCCTTCTCTTCGAAGGAGTTCGCGTTTACAATGAAAGAAAGAGTCGACGCAGTTGTGCGCGTCGACATTTTTAAAGAAACTGAGTAGCCAGTTGATGCACCAGATGTTTCGTTTCATGCGGAACACTTTCTTTCATATCTAGGTTCCTGACGTTTTTGCAAAACACCTACGTGGCTATTGGCGGACATTAGCAGGAAGAAAATTTTCAACGATGGTTTAGCTAATTAACTAATATACACTAATTAATCTTTATTTGCTAACTTCAGGACACATGCTGCAATTGCGAAAGTGAAGCCGTGGAGTTGTGAAGTCACGTATGCTAAGCAGAACCCCCATAACTATCACCACTTTCCAATATCTGCCAAAAAATGTCTCGCCGTTCCAGTTAAGATCGTCCCGAACTGTTAAGGGCACGCTTTTAGTTAATTGTTAGCTAGAACGCCCATGCATTTCGTAGCGCAGTTTAAGGTCACATATCTTGAAAGTGGTGCTAGTTAGAGGATTCCTGCTAAGCACACTTGATTTCACTACTCCCTGGCTTCGGTTTCGCAATTACGATCCGCAGTTACTAATTAAAAATTACCAAAATCATCGCTGAAATTTCTATGGTCGCTAATGTCCGCCTAGCAACGTAGGCTGACAGAAAAATATGTCTGTATATGAGTTGCTTTAAAAAAAAACAAAAAAAAAGCTGTTCCGCATAAAACCCACTTGGCATATTCACCTTGTAGAAAATACAGCGCTCCTTCTTTCCTAGCTTAGTTTTCTTTCTCCTGTTTTGTGCCCTTTCCCCTTCCACCAGCACAGGGAAGCCAAGCGGACGTTTGCCCTCGATGACGGACGAGAGTTTCCACGCCATCAGTGGAATAAAGCTAGCATTTGTTCAGTTTTCATCACGCGATGGCATATTTATGCTCGCTCAGCGATCTGTAGCCTACTGGCTCGTTCAGATGGTAAATCGACGGTCCCGAAAAGGCGCGTCGGTCCCGGGCTCGACTCCCCAGACCAGGACGAATTTTTTCAATTGCGAAGCTTTATTCGAAGAAACCTGTATGGGTTTTATTCGTAGCTTCGTGCTAGTGTCGGACGGATGACAATAATATTCCCTTTCAGCTGTTAAAGTGTACAGCCCTGAGTCGGACCGAGAACTGTTCAGCATACGAATATCATGGTACAGCGTAAAGCAGAGGCTTGCACATGATATAGGAAAACTTTCATCTCCGCAACAGCAGTCCAGCATTTTAAGATGGCAGCTGAAACTGCCAATAAAAGGCATTTTAGCAAGTTTCTGTCGGCATTTTTACAGAATCCTAACTCCTATAAACACGCACACACACACACACACACACACACACACACACACACACACACACACACACACACACACACACACACACACACACACACACACACACACACACACACACACACACACACACACATCACAGAGCTAGAGACAGGGACGAAGCCTGCATGGTTAATTTTTTCCAAGGTCCAGACATAAAGAAGGAACGTGACCGTCTACGGCACGAACAATGCGCCGCTTGACGCAAAAGGCGCATAAAAACATCTTCGCTGCTGCAGTCACCAAATGACAAAACGCCGTCTTCGACCGACCGATCGAGGATATACATACGGAACAGCTTGCGTTATATGACCCCCGCGAAGTGTCTTAGGAGAACCGGACCTTGGAGGCCATCGAAAACAAAAGTTTTTCAATAAACTTTTCTTTCATTTGCACGTGCGCTCAAAAGGCGCTGGCGAGATTTTGATACGAAAATAAAATGTGGCACGGCGCCAGGCTGACCCTGCGGAGGCAGCGACGGGCGTCTGCCTCGAGCGTCGCGAGGGGGACGAGACTGCGCGCAGCCGCAGACGCGCAAGCATCGCGCGCTGCCGCAAAAACGTCAGCGCCAATCAAGGAGCCGCCCGCAAAGTGGTCTTCTACCCCACCGCGCATCTCGTCGATTAGCCGCGGGTCGCGAGCCAGGGGGACTCGTCGTATCGTGTAAGTGCGGGCGAATCGAGGACTCCGACGCGAGGCTCACGTTCCCAACAAAAGAGCGCGGTGTCACACGCGCGAGCGCCAAAACACATTCTGCGCACAAATTATGCATTCTTATCGTATATGCGTTCTGCATTATACGTATAATCATACAGTATAAGCGCGACCCTGGCCATCCACATTTCAAGAGGGGACGCGAACCGTTGGATTCAGCGCAAACGGTTCCTATAGACACATTTCTTGCGTACCTTGGTGAAGCGTGCCTCGTGGCCCAACTCTAAGGTGCCAGGACTGGCCACGTCAACCCTTGATGACGATAGTCAAGAGGGGAGGAGAATGTGCGTTAATTAATATACGTTTCAACAACAACATATAGCATATATGCACTATGCAGTCCGCGTCTGCGGAGAGATAGCTGCAAGCGGTGAAGCACTGGAGGTAGTGTGTATAGCGCGAGCTACAGATAAGCAGCCTCGCGGAGATTCAGGGGCGGTGGCGAAGCGCTATCAACCCATTCCGATCGCCGCTATCAAAGCATCTCTGCACATGAGACAGTGCATGACACTGCTGAATAAGCCGAGACGGAGCAGAAGGCAACGCAACGCTTCATGTTCTAACAAAAAAACTGAAAAATGTGTACCACCGACCGCGTGCTATACCTAGAAGTTAATTAAACGACGCGTAGAAACCACATTCCACGTCGGCAGCGCAAGTTTCACGCGAGGTTGAATTTACACTACCCGTCCCTTCGAATTCAAGCAACCAGTAAGTTTACAGAATCGAGCTTCGCAAATGCATTTTTTCTTTCAGTTCAATAAGTATGTTCCCGCAAGGAAAAGAATGTTCAATTTCAGCCTAATCACTACAATATCGTAGACAGTATTCAACTGGAAATAACGTTGCTCTCACAGCAATCACTCCTTCGGAGAAAGTGATCAAAACCCGTTCAACTGTGCGCTTAATTGCGCACAAGCGCAGCAAGTCTCCATATTCTCTCACAGCGCGCTTGACGCCTACTAGAACTTGTGAATGCCGTACTGTATCCTTATCGCTAATTATGTTCCGGTACTGAGACGCATCAACAGCCTGAGTGAGAACCGCGCTCCAGTTACCAAAGTTAAGAGCACCAGGTTAGAAATGAAGTTATTTACCCGGCCCCTTGTATTTCTTGAGCACTGCTTCTAAAACCGGATAAACAATACGTCACTATTCTAGTCAAATATCGCTGTGATGAAACAGCATCGGAAGCGACAATCTTCGATATAACAGATACTTCGTAAAAAGAGAAGACAAATTGCTGCAATTAAAGACAATCAAGCCCACGCAACATGAGCTTCAACGTTAAGAATCCGTGACAAACAGAAAAGCGCAATTTCGAGTGAGGCACTCGAATCAGCCCCACTATAAGCTTTAGCGCATCCTTTAATGCATTGTTTGCACATGCATTTTATATAATGGCCGACATTGGGTGGATTGAATATCAAGCGGCGATCTCAGCAACGCTCTCGTATAGTTATGCATACTGGGCACAATATTTAGAGACGCACGCACGCACGCGATCGATTGCCTATAATCAGAGCGAGAACCTCTTTTTGAGCGAGCTTTTTTCTGACTCATAATAAGCGACAGTTATGGCGCGCATAACCACCGTCTCCGGAAACCCTCGCAAAACTTCCTTCATACTGGACGTTCAAACGTATACAAAAAAACAGAAGGAAAAGAAAAGCAGGAAAAAGCGCGACGTTTTGGCAAACCTGCCAACGAAGCAAACGAGCTAAGGGGTGGTGGAAATGCTCAAAGGATATAGTGTTACATTTCGAGACAGACGCTTTCCGGTGAGGCCCTACGCATCTTAATTGATGAACAAGACGCCTATAGTAAACATTGATGATGATACGCGCTATATGTAGCCTATGCCGATGACACTATACGTTAATCTTTTCATCTAGCCGCTCTACCGAATATATTATAAGAGCTAATGCAGTTTTGAATAAACTGCACACATGGTCACTTGATAACGGTTTCACTATTAATTCTCAAAATACTAAAGCCGTGCTATTTCGCACTAAGAACATGCAAATTACTTTTGAGGAAGATTTAATGATGAACAACGCTAAAATTGAGCCTGTAAGTTCGCTAAAATCTTTAGGTGTATTTTTTGATCATACCATGACCTGCATATATCCACATAGATTTTCTTGCTAGTAAGCTTTCATAAATCATTGGAATCATTTATTTCTTAAATTAACTTCCTCATTCAAATACTTAATACACTTTTAAGGAGCCCTTAATATTATTGTTGTCTTGTCTAGGGTACGACTTCTGAAACTAATATCAACAGATTGCACACATTCTGCAAAAGAAGGCTCTTCGCGACATTTGTAACAAACCATATGATTTCCCTTCAGCATCTTTATTTCATGAACATAAGACACCAATAGTAAAGGCCCTTTTAAAGTATCGTTTAGTACTTACGTATAAAAAATGAGCAGAAGTATAAACTATACATTACTAATACGGATAACTTGAAGCAACACGTCACCCGCCATGGTTACTCAGTGGCTATTGTGCTGGCTGCTGAGCACGAGGTCACGGGATCGAATCCCGGCCACGGCGGCCGCATTTCGATGGGAGTGAAATGCGAAAACACCCGTGTACTTATATTTAGGTGCTCGTTAAAGAACCCCAGGTGGTCGAAATTATTCCGGAGTCCCCACTATAAGGCGTGCCTCATAAACAGATCGCGGTTTTGGCACGTAAAACACATATTTAAAATTTTGAAGCAACACTAAGCTCCTATACAATACGAGAAAGCCAGAGTATTGGCACGTACCAAAATCACGCACTAACTACGGATCGCAAATGCTGCGCTACAGACTACCTCGGTTAATAAATGATCTTATTGTTAATGAAATTGATATTGTGTTTTATTCTCCTCCTGATGTTATTGCTTTTTTTTTTTCGTAGTCTTATGTGAGTTGTATGCTATTATCAAAGGTTAGAAAGTGCATAGAGATGTGCTTCTTTTTTTTATGCATCTTGCTTTGTCTTTTCTCATCTGTGATGTTCACGTATGGCATGTCATAGTGCTTGAATTGCAAGCAATTTGAAAAACTGTATTTCCGCTCTGCTGCTCCTTTTGTTTTACGGGTATTTGGGGCTGGTCAAGCTGCCACGTGCAGCTGTTTTCCCCACTTTCCCTCCGCAATACTATATTTTGTTTTGTGGAAATAAAGTATACTTACTTTAAAATAAATTTACTTTACTTAACTTGAACGTTACTTTACTTAACTTACTGACCTACTTCGCTACGATTTCCGACACTTTAACCAAGCCACCATGCGAGTCCCATGAGCCAATTTCTGCCCTTATCAGCGTTTCTGCATCAGTTTTGTGTTGTCGCAGTCCTGGCGAGTGTACTTGGAAAGTAAAAGAAAAAAAAAAAAGGTCGTCGCCATTATCCATTATTCACAACGAGAAGCTGCATACGCACTATTGCTGGGTAACTTGAGCGAACGGGAAAATCTGCCAAATAGCATGCAACAAGGTTATTTGGTGGGCGTGTTAGGGGGGGATGATGAACTAAGGCAAAAACCAGCGAAAGACTTTTTTTCTTTTATTTAATTTTTCGGGATTTTCTTTTTCTTTTTTGCTTGCTTTCGTCTTAATTGACCAAATACCACGAAATCTGTTGCCGGGCACCATGTCACTGTCCCAGAGGGTTCGATGGAACTACCAATTAAACGGGAATGGACCATAAGCCGGGAATAACGATTTAAGAGAATAAATGCGTAAAGAAGATATACGTAAACAGATATAACAGATAGCGCATATAGAAGGCACCAAAGGCCTTGATATGTCATACTTGTCACCTGGAGTAGAACGTTGGCGCACGGCCATTCACCATCTGAAGAGTCTACAGGAGCTATAAGAATGCTCGCGAGAAAAGATTTTCCTGTCTAAGAGGGCGTAATGCACTTAAATAAATGGAGAATCTCGCGACCCCACACAGAAGGTCAACAACAAAAGCTCCGCGGAAAGCAGCCGAGAGACGAAAGTTGCCAGATAGAGAGGGAGAAAGGTAGATTCGAAATCCGAAAAGCACACGAGAGGAAGCTGGCCCAAGTATGCGGCGCATACCCACCCGTCCCGCCCTTGGGCACAAACGAAAGTGAGTTTCCGCAATGAGATTTCTTTTTGCGATTCGCGGAGCGCCAGATCAGATCACGCGTAAAATGAACACGACGGCAACAACCCAATACTGAAATCTGCACGCCACACGCATGCCGCTGCCAACACCCAGCTCACCATAGGGAACGTTACCTGGGGGCGCCCACAACTCTAAATACGATTTCTTTATTGATTTTAATCTGACGATCTCATAGGAAACGTAATTCTGCTGACCATACCATAACCGTATAGAGCAGGAATCTCAATTTCGCATCAGTCATCGAGCTGCGACATGTCCAGCATAAGGACTAAGTGTTTTCAGAGGCCAAGGTAAATTGTTGACACAGAAGGTGAACGTTCAGGAGGTACTAAACGCAAGCTGTGGGCAAGAACTGATGCCGCGCCTGTGAGACCAGCAGACAACAGAGGTGAAAAGAAAGGATAGTTATGCTGGTATGTATATACACGTAATGGAAAAGAGATGACATTCTCCGTCGGGACACGCGTGTCTTAATCCCTGTGCGTATCTGCTCCTCCTCCTTAATCTTTACCGGGTGGTGGAGCATCACAGTGGACGTGTACCACCTTTTTAGAGCTCCGCCGCGCAACATGGCCGATAAAGTTCTAAGAGCTGCCAATATGCGGGACTCATCAAACTAGTATTTTCTACAGTGACTTACAGAAAATAAGTTCCATAAGCTAATGTTCCAATTATTATGTGAAAAGAACCTGCACGGTCTCATTTCGGTACCCATATATGCTGCAGGACAAGCTTTACGATTATAAATAAGAATAAATAAAAAAGGTAACGTAAGAGAGCATTTTTGCGCAACCATGCCACCCCAGTAGACTCCCGTTAAAACAAACTTGAAGGGACCAAGAAAATCCGTTCGCCTTGACAGAAGTGGTCCGCATAAAAGAAAACTGTATAGGTGCACCCGAATATTAAACCGAAAGTCAAATGTTAAGCATGAATGTGGTTTATGTCCCTCGCCTGACCCAAAGCCTTCTTTCATGCACTTCATAGGGCCATTTAATAATCTTTGCATGCATGCGATGTGCTGATCTTTGTGGGGCCACAAAAGCTGACATTTCGCCTAACTTGCTCAAAAAAAAAAAAAAAAAAAAAAAGAGAGAGAGAGGCAGCGCACTATTGCGTTAAAGAAACCTAATCTTTCCGGGCATTATCAGCTGCATCATGTGCAAACACCACCGGCTGTTGCTGTCCCCACCCCTGGACTATCAGCCTGCAAGGCAGCTCGAGGGCTCCCTGAATAAAATGACGATGTCAGTCCCCGTTGATCGTGGTTTATGTCCACCGAAACGCCCTTTGCTTTTGGTCGTCGCTCGGCGACCCGAGTAGCGGGCGCCGGTAACGACTGCGGAAGTTAACCGACTGGGCGGTTCGTGATAAGCGATTCGTTTTAACGCGAAGCTGTCTATGCCTTCTTCTCCGGCGTTTTGGCGCGTCTTCGAGGTAGGTTTCTCATCGAGTAAACTGGGCAGATCCCGGAAAGACTAATCCGCGGTCGCGTGGTGGAGGTCTTCACGTCATGACGCGGTGCATGCAGGAGATGAAAGCCGCTTCACAAAACATTCGCAAAGATTACACGTGCGTTGAATGTGCGTAAGTCTTTATATTATTATTATTATTATTATTATTATTATTATTATTATTATTATTATTATTATTATTATTATTATTATTATTATTATTATTATTATGAAGATAATGACATCCCGGACTGAGCGATCATCATCACGAGGAAAAGGCACGAGATCGGCGTTCGAACACCACCATCTTGTTCTCCCTGCGTACTGTTCCGAGCTACCGCCTGTTTGTTGGACTCGCCCAATAAACCTCTTTACATTATTATTATTATTATTATTATTGTTGTTGTTGTGTTGTTGTTGTTGTTGTTGTTGTTATTTAGTTATTTATTTATTTATTTATTTATTTATTTATTTATTTTGCACTGGGTCTAGGGAAACCAACCAAATTCTCGCACAGTGTTCGTCATGACAGAAAATGCGGCCTAACCGGGTTTGTCAGGAATGAACTGTAAATACGCACTACCAAGAGGAGCAGCGGCATGGTTTCTCTTGAAGGAGTACTGACAAGCGTCTTTCAACTCCTCCTTTTTTTCCCCCTTTTTTTTTTCGTTAAATGAAGGTCCGAGACCTCTGATTCCTAGAAGAAGAAAAAAGTACTGCCAAGCCTCAGAGCGCCCTAAATATTGTAAATAGCTTTTCCGCAGATAGTTTCGACTGCGTCGTGATGTCATGACGCAAAAGGTAGTCACGTGGGAGCAGGACATTGCGAGTTTTTGACAGTCGTTTCGGTTCACCCGGTAGCCCCCTATGCTGCTCCATATAGGCCTTCACAACGAGTAGCAGCATAGGAGGGGCCCGATCGAGTGTTAAAACGTCGCGACGTCCTGCTTCAACGTGACTACCTTTTGCGTCATGACGTAACACAGTAGAAACGAAACAAACTGGCTGTAGAAAAGCTATATTATATTAAATTATTTAGGTCGCTCTGAGGCTGGCCAATATTAACGCGATAGCGTTAAGGGCCCCGTGTCGCAAAAAAAAAAAAAAAAATCCGGTGTCAGCGTCCCGTGAGCGAAAATTCCCCATATATTTAGGTTTATGTATATGCCACGCCTTGCTATATGGCATGCGGTATATGCGGGTTATATTGCCACACCATTCTATCACTAAAGTTGCTCATACCATGTCTTACATTCTTGACAAAGTTATTCCTCTGAATTTTGAGAATGACAGCATACGAACAAATGCCATGAAACAAAACACCGCGCATGCCTTTTACGTTAAATCGCTTCAGGCTGAAATATTAAAAGTTTAATTTTCAGAAACCTGGAAATGATTTTTTTTTTCGCGCGGCTGTGCACTACCTCCGGGATTGGCCCACGCAAGAGGCCGCGCATTTCTACCAGAAAGCTCGCCTTCGTGCATAGCGTTCGCCGCAAGCGTTTCCCGGTAAGCATTACGGTTACATATAAGCTGCAGTTGCCGGGAAGCGTGAGGAGCAGTCAGGGTTCTTTGAATGCTATCGCGTTCCACTTTTAAAGGTGAAGCTTAAGCGTCCTCAAATGTTTTTTTTTTTTTCTTGGGTTTAGACGTCTAGGACCTTCATTAACACAAAAGAGTGAATAGCCTAAAATGTCGTGTCAGTGCTCTTTTAAGTGGAAATGGCAGCAGTTTCGTTGTTACACAGGTCGTCTTGGTTCACGGTGTGATCCGCGGCCCGGCTACCGCGAGGCAGCGCGTGCCTACGCGGCGCCGCCGCGTCGCCTGCATGCGTAGACGGAGCTGCGCAGGAGCGGGCGGGTTAAGCGTTATGCGAATTCTGTATACAGCCCGCACACGCACGCCAAAGCAGAAGACGAGCCGTGACGCGTTATGTAAGCTGGTTGTTCACAAATGCTTTCATTGCACAAATCGTGCGAACGCGGGGGGCGCTAAGCGGTTACGCCCCTTTCTGTCTACGTTTCAGGCCCGCGGCGTAACTTGCCGCGGGGCAAGGGGGCGTGCGTCCTCCGCTGGGAAACACCGCAGCCGAGGTCTCCCGAGAAAGGTTTCGCACTTCTGGGGATCTGGTTGCATAAGCCGGCGGCGCAGCGCCGCGGCGTAATTCATTTGCGCAAACGAAGAAAAAGCGCCGCCGTGCCTGCCACCGCCGGATATGCGTGCACAGCGAGGCGGCCACGAAGCGTCTATCCGTGGCGGCACACGCTATCGCACGGAGAATGTCATCAAAGCGAGGTACGATCGATGGGACAAGACTAATGTCAGATTCAACCGCGGACGTCAAGCCAGTAAAAGACTCTGCTCGTTTGGGGTGCAATATATGACCGGCCATTTCAGCGAGCAAATTGGGAACAGCCGGCAAGCTTTTTAAACCGAATACAAGCTGCACTCTTTCCTGATTCGCAGTGTTAGTCGCAAGCACAATAAAAAGCAGTCAAGCATTTAAAAAAAAAAAAAAAAGAAAACGGCCTTTGGTTGAGTGATGATAGCCTGAAGGAAAGCACGGAATGACAGCGTGCGAAAGAAATAACGGAGGCCGACACAAGGTGCCATGTTTTCGCCTTTGAAATGAACAGCCCCAATGCCACAGAGAAAACTCAAAATTTTCACATTTATTTTCACCAATAACGGGCATAGTGTAGTGTAGGAGACGTTCTCGAAGCCAGTTCGGGGCTTTACAGAGAGAGACAACGCCGGAAAGAAGTTCATATATTGTATACAGGCATAGTGCAGAGAGCACTGGGCTTGCCGATTATTCGCCGTCTGCTCTGGTCACTGGTCAATGACACTTCATCCGGTGTCACTGGGACACAACAACAAAATAAAAGCCTCACTCAAGAAACAACTGTGCCATGTTAAAGGTTTCGCTGTAGCGTCAGTGCAGCATCTTCCATAAAAATATCACCACGGTCGATACTGTGAGTTCTGCACCGGCTTGGTCGCTGCAAGGATGACGCATCGTCTGCTATATGCTCTGCACGCGTGGCGACATTGCGAGGTCGATTTGAATGTCACTTGATGCCATTCCTTTCAGTAACAAAGAAGATGGATCGTAATTGTCTAGTTCTCTACTTTCACTTCGAATCCGCACATCATTAACAAGTGACGCTAATATTGTGCAGAAACAAACGCGAACATAGCAAAGTGATTCTATATACGGCACTATACATGTACGATTTCAGAAAAAAAGCTTTAGACCAGAAGCTCCCATATGGGAACATACGGAACGGAGCAATCGTTCTTCTCGGCTTCCACTACATCGAATTTAATTAGGTTTTAAAGAGTAAAAATTAATATCTGTGGACTGTAGGGAGATTTTGGGCCACCATTTAAAACAAAAATATTGCAAATCGCAAATGTTCAAAAAACTGAAGTATGAGTTTTACAACTTAGTAACTCAGCAATAAAGACCGGTATCAGAGTTCTGTAAGACGCACACATAAAAAGAGGACAAAATTGATGCATTACACACCACTATGTAATCTATTACTGATTTGCGCGTGTGACTTTTGCAAAACTCTCGCAAACATTGCAACGATTTCATGTAAGCTGTAATATCAGCCACATTTGTCCGCTTTAGATGTTCTAACAGATGTAGCCGAAATAAATGCGATACATTTGTGTTATCGAGTTGTGGAATTGTAAACAGATTTTTTTTTTTTTTTTTTTTTGCAACTTGGGCTGTTTTGTAAAGTTTTTGAGACCATAAAACAATTATTGCAGTCAGCAGAATTGAGCTTTTCCTTAAATGCAACAAATTTCACTCAAATCGGTTCAGCGGTTCTCATGAAAGTAAGGGCGTTCAAATAGTAATTTTCGCGACCGAATCAAACATAAATCGAAAAGTGACAGAATCGAATCAAATATCAATACATTTCGACTAGCTTTCGAATAGTTTTCGAATACTGAGCAGTCGTTCTCCCCATCCTAATATATTTACAACTTTACTTCATTACACTAACGTTATGAAGCACTCTCTATTAAAACTGCAAATGCGGCATCAGGAGCAAGCAAGCAGTTTATTCGCATACTCGGGGCCCATCGGTGAGAGCGAAGGCTAGCGGTGTAGCCGGAGAAGTCCGGCTCCCTGAGTGACATTAAAGCACGATACACTAGGTAACTTTTCATGTTTGATGTCTACAATGACCGCCGGGATGGAATCGCACAGTTGGCGATTTAACGTATTCAAAAAGTGTTAAAGCACATTCGTATTTACGAGTAGTCAATACTCAATTCCAAAACCGAATAGAATAGGGCAACACTCGATCCGTTATTCGAAAGTTTCGAATTTCGCACACCCCTAAATTGATGAGAATATTCCTGCTCATATCAAAAGAACGCTAAAGCTTCCGCTAAATATGTATCCGTGCTCTCACCAACATCGGAGCTCCCGACAGCTGAAGTACTAGAGCATACAACCCACGCTTGTGGTTAGCCAGCATTCAATGCTTACAGATACCACAGCCATCACGTTAATAAAGTGAAGCGTGATATGGCTGCACTCAGGTAACGTGTAGTGATTCCTTACATTGTGCTTGTAGACTCGGCAGCGAAAATGTCCGCATTTGAGTGGCTAAGCCTGGTTTGGCGCGAAATGCGATATACCAGATAGAGAAGATACACTGCTCGCAGATTGCCAAGAATAAGCACTACAGGGACTACTTAGTCAGCAAGGTCGTGAAAAACTTTCACAGCGAAGCTGTATATATATATATATATATATATATATATATATATATATATATGGCTAGTTTCCAGCGGATCGATGTCCGTAGACCAAAAACCGGGGGCCGATCCCGAAGATAGCGCAGCACCGGGCCGACCCGCGGCGGAGGTGAAGCAGGCTTCAAGCACTCCGCCACCTTGCAAAAATAAGTTTAATACCTTGGGTCCAAATACAACCCGTATCACATATTAAGCTCATAAGAACAGATACTACACTTTGACCCGCGTCGGCCATGTCTACGTTCACACCATACACGTGTACGCCATCCCGCGTGTTCAAACTAGTGCCTATCCAATCTGAGTGACTTCTGTCTCCTGGCGTCATGCTCTACGTAGGGTAGTTTCCTCAGTTCTGCTCTGACGGTGAAATGGGTAGGCCGCGTGTTGTACGGTCTGAAGAAGAACAGCGTGCCTACCAAGAACGACGGCGTGATACAGAAAAGAGAATGGGCGCGGCGGCGGCGGAAGGAGACCACCGACGATGCGCAGGCCGCGGACGCCATGCGTATAAGCGTGCTGCCCGCCTGGACCGCGAGGCGAAAAGAAATGCGAACCGTCCATGTGGCCCCGATCCCGCAAACTTGGAACGTTTCACCGGAGCAACCGTCAATCCCCACATACACAGCTTCACTGGTCATCCACCTTCACAGAGTGGAATGGCACTGAATTTTTTTTCCCTCTCTTCTTGCTGGGTTACTGGCTGTATACACAGTGGTAACGGTGCAATGATCAGGCTACTTCTTGAAACCCAGAGTTCTAATTTCATCGCACAGAAGGCCGATGTGTCTTGACAAACCACGACATGCATGCAAATAAAAACAGACATACGGCAAGTGTGGACAAGTGACAACCCTAGTTTACATGGCATGGAAAAAATAATCATTGCAGAGATCTCTAACAGCTACAGTTGCGTTCGAATAGCGAAATTTTCTAATAGAATCCAATAAAAATATTTGAAACAAACGACGCTCGCACATTGAATCAAATACGAGTATTCGAAAAGAAAAACGACCTTTGAATGTCGAATCAAATACCGAATTTTTTTTTTCATTCTTAAACAAAGTGAAATAGAGAGGCTGTGTGGAGTCCGTGTTGCTAAAAAAAGATGATGATAAGGCTTATTACATTATTTGATACATGTAATGTCATTCAAAAATGGTATTTCAGTCTGAGGAGCTGAGGAGCTAGAAAATGATGATAGACAACTGAAAAGTGACAATGACAGTAATGAGAACATAGGAACAGCATGTCGGCATATGTTGAATGGGCAACCTTATTTTAAACTTGTACGTTTTGTGAGTACGTTGTGTATCTGTGGTGTGCACTGTGCATATCATTTCATTATATCCATCTGGAGTAGCATGCTAGGCATGCCGCCAGGCAAACTTCTCCAGGATTCATCAGAGAGTTCTCTATCTCATATTAAAGGGATGGGCTAACATGGTGAGATTGCCCAAATAATAAATTTCTGCTCCTAAATCGACAAAACAAACTTGTAGGCCGCCTATAGGCGAGGCCTCCTTGTTGACTGACAGAAACTTATTGAGCAGAAGCTAGCTACCCCATGCCTCCCCGTAGCAACTCCCGCCAGCACGTCCCTCGCTATGATTTCTGTATACTTAGTTTTAAATGTACCAGGCGCTTTTTAGGACACGCATCAGGATGTCTAATCATCATCAGCCCATTTATGTCGACTGCAGTACTAAGGCCTCTCCCAGTACCCTCCAATTGCCACTGTCTTGAATCAGCCATACGCATTTTCCAAACTTGCTAATCTCATCACACCGCCTAATCCCGTGCCTACCCTCGACTGCATTTCTTTTCGGCACTCATTCCATTGCTCTATTAGAGCATCGCTTGTCTGTTCTATACATTACATGGCCTGCCCAATTCCAGTTCTTTCTCATTGGTGCATTATAATAGGCACGGCTGCTGCGCGAGACAAAACCCAATGCAGTTACTCAGCTTTTCCTCTTAATGTTGATGACAATATCATCAGAAGGTACAAGGCTTCAACTGGGTGAGTGCAAGTCTACAGCCTTGCACCTTTATTTATCTGTCTGTAGCGATCATTACCAACTGCAAGTGCACTTCAATGCTACTTGGGGACACTCACAGGGCAATTATGACAACTTTAGTCATGACTTGGGCTGATTATGATGACCCCAGGCCATTTATGAAGACATGCTTAATTTGTTCACAGTGTACACTATATAAGTGCAAAGTTTTAGCGGGTTACCTCAATCACTCTGTTTATAGCCATCATTTGTGAATTCGTTATGCAAGTTGTGGAGGTACACTTCGTACACAAATTATTTTGAAAAAAAGAAAGCGGGGAGAGTTGTGAAAATGCCATCTACTTGCAATAATGCGAATATACACGGAACATGCGTAGCAATAAAGCACCCTGTTTTTACAGAAAACAAGGTCTGTTTGTAATACAAGAGTGATGCACTGCAATATGGTTACATCCATATTGAAAACAGTACAAAATATATGGATGAGCAATGATGCAACACAAGCACGACTTCCAATTTGAAACCTAACGAACTAGCCCAAGTAAACATTTTACAAAGTAATTACATTATTATTCAATATACTAAATGGAACAGCTGTAAGTGTCCATAACAAATTAGGTACTTACGAATAAAATCCTCTCATTCCGCGCCTACTAGACATTTTATTCTGAGCAACTAGTGCACGCTTCCAAAACAAATGTCTTCCATGTTTCAAGCTTCTTGATAAATTCGACAACTTAATGAAATATTGTCATGGCCACGGCTTTGTCTGGTGCCACTACATTGGCTTGCCTGAAAACAAAACAAAGTATACATCAGAAGATCATCCTGCAAGTAGTTTGGCCAAGATTCCATGTGCCAATTCACATGTGGCATAAAACACACCAAAGGGCCAATACGCCTTTCTGCAAAGAGAGTAACGAAAAAGCTTATGCACTGGGTAATTCACTGGCGCTCTGCCGCCCAGCCGCCATTTTTGTTGTTTGCAGCAGACGACAGGGAGCGGCACGCCGTTGTATTATCTTGCTGCTGCGGTCGGCTGCGTTCCTCCGCACCAAGCGTCACTACCCGCTGCGTAAACTTTTTTTTTTCTTCAATATCCTAACTGCCGGTGTAGCTGCCTGGAATAAAAAAGTGCGCCGTGTACGTTAAATTTCAGCATTGACGAGCAGGAAGCGTCGAGGCTGGCCAAGTCTTGGAAGATATTGCTCGCGCTGGTCCGAAGCAGCCGAAAGACAATCCCAGGTGTGGAAATGTTTTGAAGGATCCTTTTTTTTTTTAATTGTCCTAACCTTATCATTCTCCTGATCCTAATTAAACACAATGGAACAGCAGTTTCGATGTCTCGCCGTGACAGCAGTTTGCTGCAGAAGGCCCGCACAGGAAGACAGACGAAAGACAAATTGTGCGTCATTTCCAAGGCAACTGGTCATGTTTCAGCCAAACCATATACGCAATAACGCTGAATAAAAATGGCAAAGGTGAGAGCTAGGGCGATAACAAATAGGTATGTCGTTTGATCACGGCGTCACGCGCACGTTTAACAAACATTTCATCTTCGAAGCTTCATAATTTGCTAAGAGCAGAAACGAATGAGCCGCACGTTTCGACAGAGAAGCGGTACGTGTGGCTCGGACAAAAATAAAACGCTGCCGCAACTTTGTGCAATAACTATCAGCGCGTTATTGCATATGAGTGAAAGCAGCCGTGCACAGAGAAGACACGGAAACAGTTCGGTCGCGTATATTGTAGCCGTAGCGCTTCGGAGCACAATCAGTGATGGTCATTACACAGACCACTTAGAAATCGCGTGTCGGTTTGGAATGCTTGCAGCTTTGGTATTGCGGTATCTCACTTACGAGAGACAGCATCGGGACAACAGCTATATACAAGTCTGCACTTCCGAAACGATTTAGGGTATGTCTGCCACTCACTCGTCGAGATCGCACTCAGCGTTGTTGTTTACGCATGGTAAAATTTTCAGGAGAAAATAAAGATCGACAGAACCAATCTCACGATGACTGTCAACGGTAATGCGTTTAGCATTGAATCAATATATAGCGGCGCAACGTATTGCCACCATCGAAACGAGTTATGTATATGAGGCATGTACTGCAGCGGGTCTTTCGTGCTTCCCTAAGGAGAGACAGACAGACAGGCAATCGGTGCGTAACCGGCTGCGACGTGGTTTTGAGCTTCGACCTCCCGCCATCGGGGCGGACAATCACGAGGCCGCTGTGTTTAAGTAGTGTCCCGAGATTAAAAATGTTCAGAGCACCAATGATAACCTGGTGCAGTCTTTCGGCTGCTTCGAACAACCGCAAATAAAATCTCCTAATAGACGCGGCCAGCCTCAACGCTTCCTGCTCGTCGGTGGCTCAAGCTTAACGTAAACAGTGCGCACTTTTATGGTGTTCTTCACTGGTCCATCTCGAGCGGCCATCCTGGAGCGAGTGCTCGCATTTCACCAATCCTCTAATCCGTCAGCGGAGAGCGAAAATGCTCCGCGGTGGATCGTACCGGAAGTCTATGCACACACGTCATAAAAATCGACTTCCGCTCTCTGTGTTTCCATGGCCATCAAAATCGCCGTCCCACAGCGAGCGGAAGTGACGTATGCTTCTCGTCCTATTTCCGCCCGAATCCGCGCCTCGGCAGCGGAGCAAGTGAGAGCGATCGGGCGCGGAGCGAGTAGATCCGAAACGACCAGTGGAAAGAGCGAACCCGCTCCAGGTCGACCAGTGAAATTTCGATTCACCGCCGTGGAGCAAACAAATCCTGCTCCAGAGAGAGCAGTGAAAAACGCCATTAATGCGATTAGCATTCTTTGGGAACTTCACCCAGTTTGCGGTATGCATGTTTGTTTCCAACCTCTTTAACGCCAACTTTGGTGACTGGGTATGTGCCACTGGTTATCTACCGCGTCATATATATTCAAACTGTGTCTGCAAACGAAAGTAAGCAAGGACTAAACGTCGCAAGATTGTAATTTTTCTGCGCATAACGGTCGAAACACGTTAAAATAGCGCGAGATCCGCAATGTCAACTAACATTATTGACATCACGGTTTGCTACAAAAATTTTAAAGGGTAAGTTTGACATTCGTTTTTACCACTAATAATTAGCCTACTTTTGCCATATGAAATGCGAACAAAGAGCAGACGGTCAATTTAAAATGATTTGTTGTTCATTTTTGGTGTCCTTTAAAAAGCAGCTTCTACGCCTGCTCTGCGTGCACTCTGATGCAAGAAGGCCATGAAGTCTACTGTGGATTAAGTCTTAAACGTTTTCGAGCGGCATAAAAAGAGAGTCCCGAGTTAGCAACAATTTGAATGAAAGTGGGCGAAGCCCGCTTTGGTAGAGTTTCGCGTTAATTATATATTGTGGGTCGTATATACGAAGTGCGGAGCTGCGAAAGCGACGGCTGTTATTCACGGCGTACAAATAACGGACGTGAGTCGCGATAGGCGCTATATACAAAATGGCAAATGCCACCGCTAACTATTCGTTATACGCACGAGAAGGCTCGCACTGCAATTCATTGGTGCACTGCGCTCCCTGACCTGCGTCCCACTGGCGCAGCTTATGCGATTCTAGCCAACATTCGAGGCCACGATTAATGAAAACTTGAAGGGGCACCAAAGGCGAGGGGGAAAGCATCTATTGTGACTTTTTTTTTTTTTTTTTTTGATAGTCCTCTTCCTGATCGAAACAGGTTGCCCACCCAGTCGCAGCTGATATGAACGACAGACGACACTCGGTTCTCGCAGAAAATGGACGTACAAGAGAATCACATATACAAGTGCGCCGATTCGACGTTGCAACTTGCTCATAATCATTGCAGGCTCTATTCTTCCCCTTTATCGCGCAGCCGCCGAAAGGCGGAGGTGAAGTGAACAACTAAACTTTTCGAAATGGTCGTGATCGAGGGAGCTAAACGGGCCAAATATGCTCGCGGAGGGGACAAACAGGCGCGAAGTGGAAGAAGGAGCGGCGTGCACATTTCTCACGGCAATCGGCCCATCAGTTTCAATCGAGCGAGGCTGCCGGCGCCCTTGACACTCAGAGGTCGGCGCCGCCGCACATTGGTATGCCACCGAAGACGCTCAACGCGCGCAAAAAAAGAAGCGCAAGATGGAAGGGGCCTGCCCTGCTTGGAGAATCCGTTCGGCGCCCGTCGCAACCTGGAAGGCTTCCAAGGCGCGTGGCAGCGGCGGAGGCCGCTCCCCCTTCCACCGATAAATTTCGCTCGACGCGGATTTGGGCACTAAGCTGTTTTCGCCTTGCCTACGCCACTCCATGGCCGCGTTATTGCACAGACAGGGGAAGTAGGGGGGGGGGAGTGCGGCGGCATCGAGAAAGCGGTAGATACCTATACACGCGCCGAGCGGCTGAACAAGCATATAGCTACCGTCGCCACGCGAGGACGCGAGGCACTGATATAGAATGCGCTGTCTCGTCGCACGCTCTATATAGGCTGTATGCGAATGGTCCGCTTGCCAGGAGGTCCGTATACTCGATCGAACGTGCAATTCAGAGCGTTCCGATTGGTCGAGCTATAGCGGGTGGCTTTCCCGTCGCTCCGATTAGGTATTGTGCTCGTAAAATCTCCCAATAGGAAAGTTCTCGTAGAAATTGATCTTTTTTTAAGTGAAATTCTCGGAGGCACCCTGACAGCACAACGTGAACCTCCAGAGTACCAAACGGACTACCGAACGCCAGGACAATCTGCACAATAGACAGATTGTCCGAAGAATCCTAAATAGCGCTAAGAAGAAAAGCGCAGACACAAGAACGACAACGCACGGAGCTACATATGTGTCGTCGTTCTTATGTATGTCCTTGTCAATATTAGCGCTATTTAGCATGACAGATCAACTGTCCCGAATCCCCACTTACCACTTTGTTGCGGAATAGGGGCGGGGGACGCAGGCTCCCACAGGCAGTGGCCCCCCTCAGCCCTGAAGGACGACGCTCATTTAATATAGTAAATCAAGGCTGGGTGTTACAAACACGAGAGAAAGACATTCGGGCCGAAATAAGCGCCCGGCTTCCGCATCCCCTCCTCCCCTGCCCGAAATACACTATTGGAGCCCCCGATAATCGAAAAAGTTAATCCGCCGTTCATGCAGCGCATGGGGCGTATCAAGGTGGTCTCGCGTTCGTGACAACCATCGCAAAATTCCTGATTGCAACAAAAAGCAAGAAGAAAAGAAGAAGCAAACAGACGCCAGAAGCCCTATTTTTTAAGCTGAAATTTCAGAAATCCCGGAAGATGCCAGCACCACTCATTGAAAGGCCGATAATAAGTGCTAGAAAAAGGTAAAAATAACGAGCTGGGCGACATTTGGCCTCAGCCCGTTTCAAAGGGAACGCTCATAATATCCATCCATCAATCAAAGCTATAGACATGCAGCCCCAATACAGTATATCAAACGCATCCAGAGGCACTACAAGATTAATTAAGATAACGGAGACCAGTGGAGATACACACACACACACACACACACACACACACACACACACACACACACACACACACACACACACACACACACACACACACACACACACACACACACACACACACACACACACACACACACACACAACGAAAAACAAAAGAAAACAAAAAAAGAAAGAAAGAAAGAAAGAAAGAAAGAAAGAAAGAAAGAAAGAAAGAAAGAAAGAAAGAAAGAAAGAAGACTGAGCCACTGAGAGGACGGCAAAATGACGACTACAAATCTGTGTTCGCCTTCGGTCACACGTACCTGCGGAGGCAAAGGCACGCAATTCGCATGGAACACGAAGCTCTTGCATATGAACGGCTCCTTTACTAATGGTAGGACAACTAGACAAAAGCAAAGCAGCGTCGGAAATGCACAACGCTCAGCGACTGAAACGCGATACTCGGAGCGCGCGACTGCCGACGCATTTTTGCGCCACCGGTGACATGAGCGCCGAGTGATCGCCGTGGGACCAAATGCAGTCTGAATGCGCCACAGAGGCTCTCGCTTTCATCGTATGCCACGATGCATCAGCTCGGTGTCCCCAGCGCGCGCAGTCGGCGCAAACATCGCCGGTGGCCATGCGCTCTTTCGAGTATCGCGTTTTAGTAGCTGAGCAGTGTTCGTACATACTTACCGATGCCTACAGACCGCGCACATCCACGAGGCTCTATGCCGTTCTATCTGGTGAGGCCCCGATGAAAACCACCGATGAAAGCCTCACCAGCTTCAGTCACGTTTCAGTGACTATTAGTGCACCCAAATACGCAACATGTTTGATCGGATTTGATTTCACGTGGTATTTCGGCAACGCAAAACATAAGAAACGACGAACATATTCAACCAACGTAGCTGGCGGCAACGCCTGCAGCGCCCGGCCCGGCCGTCACATGCCATTACATTCCCGGCGCCGCCGCATGAAGGCGTCAGTGGACCGAACTCATCCTGCGCCCGGTGCCTAAGAGGCAGATTTGTACGTAACGAATTACACGTAATTAATTACTTTTAATCGATTACATTTTTGGCAATTTCGTAATTTGAGGATTACTTTGTTTTCTCGGTGAAACTCACTGTACTTCAATTACGTTTTTTTCGGTAACCAGTTACTTTATAAACGAGAAAAGCTGGAACAGGCGACGCAGCTTCGAGAAGCTGAATATGGCGAAAACCACAGTAGAATGCTCGAGAGCGTGCCACGCATCAGCCTATATCGAATGTGCATGTTCACACAGGCAAACACAGAGACTCAGCATTTGTTTCCTCATCTTAACGCTACACCATCACAGATGGCCGACGAAGTGAACAGGTGCTACTATGTCTCGATAGCGCAAGCTGTCACATACGGGCGATTTTCTTTTTTTCGCTTCTCAATGGCCCGGCCCGACTGGGAGCATCTTCTGCAAGACCCAGCAACAATTAAGGGCTGCGCTTCATTGAGGACCCAGATACTGAGTAACAACAATCTTGTGCCCAAAATCCGTGTATACGCTACGGCACCGCCCTACACCCCAGCCGTCACATTAAGCGAACTGGCTAACTTCCCTGTCTTTCCCTCTTCTTGAGCAAGTGTTTAGTGTCACTGCTGTCTTCACACCAAAAACGAGCGACGACGACCGCCGAAATTTCCAAAAAGCAATTGTTAGTGCACATAAGCAATGTACGAAGGGCTGCAGAGGACGTACAGAAAGTGCAAGTCCAGCTCGCTCTGTTTACTGCATCTATTCATTAATAAAAGCTTGGAGGAAAGTAACACAGAAGTAATCGATTACTATATCGAGTACTTTCTCAATTACCTTCATGGGGCAAAAATTAGTAACTGTAATCAAATACATGTTTAATGAGGTAATTGTAATCGATAACTTTTTTTTCTTTAATGTGTACACGCCTGCTAAGAGGAGATGCGCACTAACCTGCTCCCTTCCCTTTTAGCGCGCGCACATCTCCCGCTTGCGCGCGCGAGAAGACGCCGCCGCATCAAGCCCCCATCCTTCTCGGCTCAGCCTCGCATACGTTACCTCACACCTACAGCAAACGGCGCGCGGTCGCGATGTTATCGCACTTCGACTTTGTACGGAGCATCACGGCGACGAAGGAAATTCGCTTGGAGTGTCCATATAATTGTTATAGCAATAAAATGTTGCACAGCGTGCAGGAGAAGCATGACGCACTCAGCAATCCGAAAATACGAGAGGAAAACGCAGTACGTGGTGTGAAACACGGCGCCTTTTAGTTAATCTTATTTTAAACTACGCTTACTGAAAGCAGCCTCCCAATCAAGGTCACTATTTTTCAGGTTTAATTAACATCGCAGGATCAGTCAATAAACACTGCTTGCTTTCTTGAACAAACTTACTGCCGCGTTTCCCGCTCTTTTTGTTTATTATGCTTCGATTGACTCGCTGCGGCTGAGACACGGCGGCACCTGGCATGCACAGAGCCCACAATCTCTAGTGTAAGCTTATGCCGACAGCGCCCAATATTTTTCAATCTGCTACTTCGAAATGTGACGCACATCCTTTGTCAAAAGAAACGAAACCACTGCGCGTGACCACATCAAGACTACGGGAAGTGTAGACAGTCTCCTGTTACCTCCGTTCTGTTCAAAAACTTACAAATAATGCTAACAGTCGTCCTCACCACTGAGAGCTTCTGAGGGCCCGATCCAACGTAATCAGCGACCCCCGTGTACTGCATGGCTTCGCTCCTTTTCGCAAACGCTGAACGTTCGCAGAGTTGAGAACGATTAACATTAAAGAAACGCGTTGTTGGCAACCACTTTAAACTCATTTCACTGCCGTTTTCAATCCATGGTCATCGACACCAATTCGAGTGAGCACTTGTTAACCACATTACGCAGCGCAGCTTGGTTACTGCCATTCCCTTAACCAACCGCTTCATCCAGATGCCAGTTGCGCGCTGCACAATTCGCTAACGGTCACATTGTACCGACTACGTGTGGTACACAGTTACGTCAAAACTGCTAAATCTGCGCGTTGCTGTGATCAGCTCGTGTAGACGCCCGTATAATTGCGCTAGAGTTATCCGAAGAAAAAAATAAAAGAAAATAAAAGCAGGGGAATGCAGTACACTACAGGATAAAACGTTCGGTTTAGTAAACAATCGCATCTACCGCAAGTCAGTTACATGGCTACAGTTTCGAGCACTTCGCATCGTTCCTGCTCGCGACAAACGCCTGACGGAGGAAGAATACACAGACAAAACTTCTCTTTCTATGGAAACTGAAACCAATATTTGAAGCATTTAAACTTCAATTTAAGCCAATGACCATCAGTAAATCGTGAAACTTTCAGACCTAACGCTATCTTTCTGTTGCGTTCGTCCGCCACGGTGGCTCGGAGGCGTTGCACAGCTGAGCGCAAGGTCGAGGATTCCATTCCCTGTCGCGCCGGCCGCATTTCGACGGGGACTGAATGCACCAAAAAAAAAAAAAAAAAAAAAAAAAATCATGTGCCGGGTTTTGGGCGCACGTTAAAGAACCCCAGGTGGTCAAAATTAATACGGAGCCCTCAACACGTGTCGGCGTCCCTCGTAACCTACTGCGCAATTTCAGGACGTTAATTCATTGTTTTTATATATATGAATTTATGGGGTGCACACAGTGATGAAGTTTCTACAGAACGCGAACACTCAGTTCCTCCTGGGGAAAGCCAGGAAAAGCGCGTATACGCCGGCCTCTTGTCGGGGCGTGTCGTCAGGTGCGCGCGCATCTACACTGCGCAGCTGCAGGCATGAAACCCGCAGAGTGCGTGGGGCATGACAGATTGCCCGAAGCGCACGCAGCGTAACGGCGGCGTCCGTCCGCCCCCGCGCTCATGCGGGCGCCTGCGACGAGGATGGCTCGCGGTGGTCGCCTCTTTGACCGACCGCATGCAAACGTCGTCGCCGGAAACGGCGTGCAGTACGAACGACGCGTCTTCACCCTTTTTTTTTACTCCCGGCCAACCTCGACCGGGGTAAATTCGCATCCAACGGCTCTATAGTTGACGTAATAACAAAAACCTCCACAAAAGTTGTAGTATCTACCAGAAAGAAGAAAAAAACGGGAAGGGGGAAGAGGGGGGGGGGGGGGGGGTGCCATACCGTTCGGAAAAGAGGGCCTAATAAGAAGTATTCCGGCTTGATACTGCGAATACATCCATTGAGCGATTCAGCCTTCTCATAAGAGCTGTGCGAACAGCCTCCATCTCAGACCAGGCAGCGGGAAATAATTTGGAGACGCTTGCACATGTTGCAAGCGAAGCAAGCACAAATATACGCGGCGGCGGCCGCCGCAAAAGTACGCAGAGGTTGGCAAGTCAAATTTGTGCATGCATGCATTCGCAAAAGGAAATGCCGACGGACCCAGATCTGAAATACAGCAAATGTGCGACGCCATCCCCTCAATGCGACAGAGGTGCAGCTCGCTCCTTCGCCAGTGGATGGCTATGAAATGAGACCAACGGCGCTGCCTCAGCCCTAATCACAGCCGGGAGCGGCTTGGTGCTCGCACGGGCCGGACTCGATTACGCGTCGCGTGCACTGGCAGTGACGCTATTTTGCCGCCCTGCGAGTGACGCGGCCTGCCTCGACCTCTTTTCTCTCGCGCCGGCGAAAACAACGCGCTCGGCGTGCCGTGGATGTACTACGAGCGCTTGCTGGGCAGGCAAGGTGTGTCGCGCACGGCCGCGCCCCTACGGCCAGCTCGTTGTCGGGGAGGAAACTTCGCGGCGAGGTCCCCGCCGGCTGATCGAGGGGCCCCAAATTGACGGGCGCGCGCAAACGTCAAACGAGAAGGCGGGGGAATTCCGCTGGAATGCCGCTTGCTCGGGCTCATCACACGCGACGCGCAATGTCGCGGGTGCCCGGCGCGCGGCACCCAGCTGCGCTGGCGAAAACAAAAAGGAAGTCACGGACGCCACAGCGTTGCGGTCATCCCTGCGATTGCTCGGGAGACCATTTAGCAACTTTTCCGGTAGATAACCAACAAAACAAGCAGCCACCATTTGCTTAGACAGTTGTTTTCAATCGCCTTAAGGGAAGCGGTGGCAAACACAGCACGGTCTTGGGACAGTGGCTGCGAGTGCCAGACACATGTTCGTACAATGCATGTTTACACGAACGGATCTTTCCGAAAGTAAACCGAAAGCTCAATCTGCCGCTGGAATTTCTCATTTCGTGCCTCTGGAAGCTGTTAAGAGCCCGAGCGCATGGTGAAGTCGTAGTAATACTAAGCAATGGAGTGGCACCTGAAGTGGTCGGCGGGCTCTTTGGATGAGTCTGTCTGAAGAGCGACGTGCAAGATGTTGAGGCAATGCTCTTGTCGCCCTGTGTCTGTACATGCTTCAGGGTGATTTTTCGAGCACAAATTTAAGAACTACCGAGCACGGAGTCTCATCAATTGAACATAACCGAAGTCATAAAATGACAAATAATTCCCGCGATTTCTGCCAAGAACTTCCGAAAGACCAGGCTTCCCAAGTGTTTTCCCTTTGGCACAAGAATAAATAAATAAATAAATAAATAAATAAATAAATAAATAAATAAATAAATAAATAAATAAATAAATCGGTCAATTAATCAATCATATACACACGTCTGCTGGGAGCTGCGTTCGTCAAGAAGGAGGAGGGTCCGCCCGCTAATCTCTGAAACAAAAAGTGGGGGAAATGTCGCAAAAATTTTGTCGTGTGTTTGTGGGCGGTAGGAGACGTGAACGCCTACAGCGTCCAGGAGACGCCCCACGTCGCGTAGCACTGTGTAATGCAGTGACGCGTATTTTCATTTGAAAACTTCCTTTCTTTTAATATTTCGCGCTTACCGCTGCTTTGGTATTTCTCAGATTTCGCAGCCTGATCGCATTTTATTGTCCCGGACATTAAATTTGGCGCTGTTACTTTGCTGGTTTGTCAAGAAATGGAAAATGCGAAGTTGCCTTTGTGAGCGCCCGTCGCAGTGGGTGACGTCCAATACAAGGCGGCTACGACGTCCTACAACAAGGTCACCTGGTCACCGAGTCGGCAGACGAGCAAAACATGCATGGCCTTCCAGGTTGGTTTCCATTAACCGCTGGGGGATGCGATGTGGACGAAGATAAATTTGCATTCTTTCCTTAGACAAACCGGGCAAGTAACAACGGCAAATGTTATATTCAACGATCGGCACCATAAAATCCTATCTTGCCGCGAAATTGCAGCAAGAACAAAGCGAGTGATTTAGTTGAATGAAATTGGAATTGTTGGAAACTATTAAGTCGCCGGCTTCTCCACAAACAATAAATTGTTCCATGATCAAAGGATGACAACATTTGAATGAATTCGTCATCGGCCAATAGCATTTGCATGGACCTCTGCTGTCATTGATGATCTTCGATTTGAAAGACGGCAACTTTGATGTATTCCGAGCGATGGAATTACAAATGCGGATCCTGACGAAGTTGTTGAACTATCGGTATAAATGTGTATGCTGCCATTATTATAATCGTGTAGGTGGCACAAAGTAATATTTTACCAAAAAGGGTGCAAACAGCATTCTTCGTGTCCAGTCCGACAATATCGGCATTTATCTGCAGCGCAGTAAAAGCCAAGGTGGACGGTCTGAATCGACAGCAAGAACGAAAGTCTGCCAACTACCCGTCTGAAGAAACTGTCACGTCTTGTAAATGTGTCAGGTCGTGCATTCGCAAAAAAACATTGGAAGGTTAACTCAAGAAAAATAACTGCATGCTTGCTTTGCTCGAGGTCTATAGCAACGGGAGTATGCCTCGGCCATCAACGTTACTAGATTACGGCAAAGTAATCTAGTAACGGTGTCGGCCACCACAAGTGTGATAGATGCCGTAGCTGGCAATCCTAAGCAAACCCTTAAGCTGCGAGCAAAAATTGACTTAACGCGCGTTTCTTGAGTAGACGACAACTTGTTGAGCACCGGTAAACCGTAAGCCACGCAGTGTCTCGATACTCGTGTGCGTCTAAACATCATCTTGCCGGACGCCCATCCCAGGCATTGCAAAGCATTAAGTGCACTATACGAATTTCCAGCGAAACAACACAAAGGAAGGATGGAAAGAAGCAAGTGGACAGAAAGACGCTGGACGCGTTTCGTCGCTTGTAGAGCTGAAGTGGTCTATAGGATCCCTCTTTCATGTGTAAAAAGCTACGTCGGTCAAACTGGCATAAACGATAGGCTGAGAGAGCACAGATGCAACACATGTCCGGGACATTTCGCAGAACATTGCCGTAGGTGCCAGTGGTGCCCCCTTTTCGATGCTACACGTGTTCTCGAGCAGTTTAAAAACAGGAAGAATTGGGCTATTACATGAAGCCGTCTGCATACGGGGAGAGAGGGAAGTAAGTGTATCAGTGTCCCCTCAGTCGGCATTACATAGAAGGAGGTGGACTTCCTACGTCAGGCTTTGCGATGACACGCATGTGCAGCAGTAGAGTCTTGTTTTATTGCGATAGCAATTATAAGAACACTTCAACCGGATTTCAGGCGTCGCCGTGAGGTTCCGTATAAAGTCCAAGGGTGATAAAATCGTCGCCGCGCGCCGTATTCCCCCGCGCGCTATCACGGAGAGCGAACGCACGGCGGAAAGCAAACGCGACCGTAGCGTGAAAGGCCGTGGGGGTATGGGAGGGAGGGAAGCGGGGCGACGCTGTGCTGCCGCACGAAATGCGTATCTTGCAACCGGGCGCAAGGGGAACTGGCCACTCAATCTCCCACGCGAAAGCAAGAAAGCGGGAAGGCGGGAGGGAGGGGGGGGGGTAGCTTCTACTCTGCCAACAACTACGCTTGTACTTGCTGTGGTGGCGGTCGCCCGCACCGTCTCTTATCTCCACACGGCTCTGACCTTTGTATGCGCTGTGCATTCGCCGCTCAGTTTCCGTTGAAGCGATAGACCGCACGAGCCTTCGCCCGCTGCGGCGGCTGCGCTTGCGACCAGCGTTTTGACAGCCGTTGTCGGCGGTCATTCAGTGTGATCTATTCATGTTTGCTTGTGCGCGCTGACACCACGCTTGTTAATTCAGTTAGTAAGCGAATGTGTCCAAGTCCTGCGAGGCATTAACTTGATGAACTGTTTCCTTCCAGAAACAACTGAAGCCGAAACAGTATCAATTTCCCCGCGCGCGCATAGCAATGCAGCTAGTTCAACTCACTGGCCGAAATGACTAACGCCATTGGTGTACGTCCAGGCTCCAGTAGAGAAACGCCCAGAGCGATGGTAACCTTCCATGCACCCATACGTTGTTTATTATTTCTAGGAGACAATTAGTCTCACTTTTTCCAATGTTCGCCAGCACTCCGCAAGTCGCACGATCTCGCCCAGGGGCAGATCTCTTGTTTGTCGAATGCAAAGCCAGATCAAACTCTAGCGGCGTCAAATAACTGCCCAGTATTTCATGCCAACTCTGAATGACACTTTTGATCTCAAGAACACGCTCTATGATAGACGAGTGACCAGCATTCGCTCAAAGTACTTGTAGACCGTTGGCATCAAAGAAAGTTGTGGGTGGATTGCCAGCTTTCGGAACAGGCACAACTACAAAATGTTTCGACTGATTCGGAATTGCACCTTATAGGACCATACCTTGTATAGTTTGTAGCAGACAGCTGCGTGGACTTTCACATTCTCGAAGAGCTCATAGGAAATTTTCTTGTAACCAGGGGGCGAGTGCCTTCTCGTCCCTTCAATGGCTGCGGTGAGCCGTTTGCTTAAAGGAGGCGCTGGAACCTGGTGTACCCGCTACATCCCCGCTCGAATGAGGAGAAAACGCCAGTCACTGTACTTTATTCCGCGTTCCTATACCCGCGTGCCTGTAACGCCGCTCCGCGCGGAATGCACCTTCGTATCACGTAATAATTCAATCAGAACTAATCTACAAGATCAAGTGAGAGAGCTCCTCGATCCTTCTACAACCCCTTCACCCTCCCCCGCCACGGTAAGACTAAATTATGTTGACAATATCAAATTCCAGCATTATTTCTTTATGTATATCATTGCAGATTTAGTCCCATTCCACAGAGTGAGCTAGACTTTTCAGTCACTGAACTCTTCAAATTAATAAAATACAAAGACACGCGCTCGATATGCCGGTCATAAAACAGGACGCTGTAATAATGGCCTTCCGAGAACACTACTGCTAAAGGCAACGAGACCCGTGCAGACAGTACGTGAGCGCTGCGACGTATTGGCATGTGCGGAACGGCTGTCGGAACGTCATCGCGGGCATGCAATTACAGACAATAGGGCGAGCTATATGTACTGCATTGCGACCTTCAACATGAAGCTAACTGCACCGCGCTACAGTTTTCGTGCTGCTCATTTGAGAGCTGAGTGCGGCTCTTTTCCAAGTTGGTGATTTGCAAAGGAACGGGCCACTCGCGAGAGGCCTGTGTAAGCGCACTTAGTGTCGCAAGTAAAAACACGACGACAAAAAAAGTCCTTCGAGGCCAATAAGCTGAGGATTCGCCCATCACAGCGGAAGTGATAATTGATAGGACTCTACGTCCCTAAGTCTCGCTTCGGTTGTGAGCGATTCGTACGGGCTCTGGATGAACTTCTCGGCACTTGGGGTTATTTAATGTGCACCTAGCTCAATGTGAGTGCACGGGCAGTTTGCGAAACAGACTCAATCAGAGAAAACTCGTAACGCAATATATATATATATATATATATATATATATATATATATATATATATATTACGCCCTATGATAGCGGCAATTCGACTGCGTACATAAAAAAAGAACATTGCCGCAGATCCAACGCACCCTTTTGGAATCTACATACTACAGCGAAGCTTTCTTTAAATGCGCAAAGATTGTTGTGAATGCATAACCTGTGTTTGTGTTATTGCAATGTCAGTGCAAGGTCATACCGAAGACCCTCGCCCAAACCACATCATCCCCGTTACAATTAAGCTGTCCAACCAGAGCCCATTCGCATCCGCCCGGGTGCACCTACACGCGATGTGACACACTCGGCGATCATCCCAACAGGTTAGTCGGTGTTGTCACGATAGTGTAAAGGAAAGAAAGTGCGAGTGTGGCTTAACGGTGACAGCGGCGGGCTGCTGTGCTGGGGGACCGAGGTTCGCGATCCCACCATCGGGCACCTAATTCGATCGGACAGCAGCAGCCACGGTCAGGAAACTATGGGAGGGATCGCAGAGAAAGCTGCGTTTTGATGATCATCTCGTTGTAAATTACGTAACAGTAACATGCGCACGTACATTGGGCGAGAGGGACGAAGTGCAAAGCCCGCGCGTGGCCCAATGCGCAGCAAAGCGGCGCGGGACCCAAAGCCGCTCCAATGGAGCGTGCCTGCCGCAAGCGCATGCGAGTGTTTATAGATAAAGGTCACAACAAGCGCGCTGTACGCAGCAGTTGCGTGCAACGGCAGTACTCCCGCGCCGTTGACTGGCCCGAAGGCCCTCTGACGTCGCCAGATGCGGATGTTACAGCAGCTGCATGCGACAGTCTGGACTCGACCCGCGCACAAGCCGCGCTTCCGCCCGCGAGCTCCGGAAAAGGCGCAAACAGGAACACGCGCGCTTTGGGCCACAGACGCTCACGGTCGGCGTATCCCGACGCAAACAAGTGCGGTGCACAGCGTGCGCGGACGCGCTAGTCGCGACGCCAGATCCGCCGGTTCGTCCTTCCGATGCAGCACGGGCGTGTCTGTCAAGACAGTGTATTGCGGTGGTGTGACTCGTCATAAAGACAAAAGCGGTTGTTATGGACCACGGCGTTTACTGTAAAACATATCTCAATGCGCTTTTTCTCCCAAGGTGGGGGTGCGGAGATATGTAGTGCACACGAGAGGCAAAGTACGAGCCAAAAGGTGTTTACAAAAGTCGAGAGCCGACGCGCCGACAGAAAACTGGGACAGCTTCCCGCCAGAGCAGAGGACGCAATGAAAGAAGGTAGAGGGGCGAGAGAGGTATACGTCAAAGAGAAGTCACAGCGCGAGCTGCGGTCGAAACGGGACATTTCGCTCAAAGAAAAATCGTCGAAGAGTGGGAAGAAAGCGGTGGGTCAATCGAAGCCCCGCCTGCGATGTCTGCTCATAATGTGATCGAACGTAGCGGGAAATTGTGCACGCAAGCGACAAAATGGTTCTTCGCGCTCAAAACGACTACAAAATACACGACGCTGCAGACCAGCTGCATGCGATACCGGGACTCCGCTGTTATTGTCGTGGAATTGGGCACCATGCCGCGCAGCCCGACATACGACGTCTGAAATACCTGAGCAGACTCATACATATACGCACGCACACGCTGCAATTCGTTTTAACGACAGCGCACGCGGCCGCCAGCATAAACATGATCAGAAACAAGGCTGACATTCCTTTCGCAGGAGCTCGGAGAGAGAAGAAAAAAAAAAAAACTGGAGCAACTAAAATATTCGTTTTTATTTCCCGCTCACTGAACTAATTGCGAAGTACGGCAAGGTTTTAATAAATATCCGCTGTTAAAGTGCAGCTTCAGCCGCATATTTAAAAGTGAGAAAGGTACACTCGTCGACGAACAATAAAATGAAGAAGCAAGCAGCATCGAAATCAACAACGTGAGACAGAAATTAATAGTGCAGCCATTCAGGTAGTGCTGTGACCAATTTAAGTTGCCGATTGTGTAGGACTACAGAACATTTGTGACCACATGAGGTTCGTCGGCGCTTTTACCGCAAATGGATGCAATGTGTCAAACGAGTGTTCCTGCGGCCGCCTTTCCTCGTGGCCCTTAAGTATGCTTTATAAAGACTGGAGTAAACTTATGTACTTTGCGACGGCGTTCCTTCGAAGAAACGGAAAGGAGCACTTCGCGTTGCCTTTATGCATTCAAAATCACGGCCACCACAAAAATAGGAAAGTGTAATAATAATACAAAAAAAAAAACAAATCGGCGCACTCAGTTCTGCATCAATACGGCATTTCTCGTACCAACATATGTTCCTCAGTGTTCTTCGGTTAAAACCGAAACGTCTGCAGCCTATAGCAGACATTGCATACGCACGTATACTCCACGCGTATAGTATTCTCGTGTGTATACGATTCTGGCCAGTATGATTCATCTCGATCTGCTTTCAACGGAGTACAACAAGAGTGTAGCGCGTCAACACCCTTAGATTCTGCACATCGTGCTGCTATACATTGCTCTATTTTGCTGTGCGGTACGTTTGCCGTTTCATCAACTATTAAAAAAAAAAAGCGATGAAAGCCGCGCTCGCATAGGCACTGAAGCGCCCTGTGCGTGTTTGTAGGGCATTCTCAAAGACCTAACGAGGACTAACGGAGTGCACCATGTGTAACTGTGTTCAATTAGACACCTGGTACCTGCGACGCTTAGAAAAACACATCACTCCATGCAAGCTGGGTGACCAGCCGCTGTGAACGATTCACGGAACAAATTATGCCAGCTTCTGAAAGAAGCTTCCATGTTATATAGCAACGGTGCTCGCTATCACCAGCATTTGAGGTGTTGTGAGGTTTGTATTACTGATATTCCACTTATAGCCAAGTATTGGCCGTTTTCAAAGCAATTACAGAAAACGTGACATTAATTCACCGTCCAAGGTAATTTACACAAACTACATGGCCGTGCCCGCAGGGCTCTTGCGGTCATTGTGTATTTAAAGCAGGAATATTTGTTTATGCATGTGTAATTAGGTACCACGCCAGCACTGACTAGGAAAAAAAAAACAGCCCATCAGCGACAATGAATCCATTTGAAAATAAAATTACGAGTTGCCATTAAAAACTACACAAATAGCGTCTCAACATCTATAAGTGTCTACTTAAAAACAAGCGTTAAAGACGGCGGCTGTATGGAATAGAGATATAGAAATACGCTAAATAAATGTCTGCGAACATGAGAATAAATGGCTGCGAAAAACATGAGAAGTTTTAGTATTTTAAAAAAACTGAAGGACTTGTGTGCCTAAAGACACGTAAAAGGGCCAATTACAAGAAAAACATCCATTTTCGTAGTTGAACTGAATTCTGGGGTTTTACGTGCCAAAACCATGATTTGATTATGAGGCACGCCGTAGTGAAGGACTCCGGATTAATTTTGACCACCAGGGGATCTTTAACGTGCTCGCACTGCACGGGACACGGGCATTTTTGCATTTCACCCCCATCGAAATGCGTCCGCCGCGGCCTCGTGCTTAGCAGCGCAACGTTCACCATAGCCGCTAAGCCACCGCAGCGGGTTTATTATCGTAGTGTAACAGATAAAAGTGCAACATGACTTGACTGCCGAAAACATTAAATCACAGACTACAAGCAACACTCACAGGTTGTCATGTAGGCTACCACCGCGAAATCGAAAACTTCCATTGTCCATTTTGCTTCTGCATTCCTGACAACTCTTGTCGTTGTTTCATTTCGGATAACTTTAGATACTTTGTTTAGCAGATGGCGAATAGTAACAACACTTTAAACAGCCAGTCGGTTGTTGCGAAATATTTGGTTAGTTTCAAGTATTAGATAATACGAAATAGTTCCTTGTCGAATACGAACACTTAGTTTGTTATATTCGATTCGTATTTGAAACTTCGAATATTCGCCCATCCCCAATAATAAACGAAAACAAGGGACGCGACTACGCCCTAATAATATATTGAAGAGCACGCAGAAGATAACGTGTATAAAGACGCGTTTGTTGACCTTGCACGCGCTGGACGACTGCATTCAGCCTCGTGCGACTTCCAGGGAAATCGATAACATTCCGCCTTCGCCAGCATCCAGGAGGCGCTATTGTGACGTCTATGCACACAACAGTACACAGAAGTTCTTTTTTTCACCGCGTCGCCAGTGGCCATTCTCGTCCATGCGTGGACGAACACAGATTTTTCGCCGGCACTCGCCGCAGTGGCGCTGCATGTCCGATTTGAAACAGCAGCGCACGAGGCCTATCGAGTCACCAACAGTCTATCATTCCACGTGGGAATGCTCTTGTTCACGGGGCGTTCCTCCTATCGCCAACCCCACCCCTTCCTCTTGGGAGTCTGCACTGCTCAGCTTAGGCTGGCGGGAACAGCAACAGCTGGTCCAGCGGGCTCCCAGGGTCGCGCAAGGCAATGGAGCCCTGGACTGAGGGCACCACCCAACGAGGAAGAATTGCCTTGTCTTTGTCAATAGATGTGTAGTCTCTCTTGAGAGAGAGAGAGAATTACTGCTCTCACGACAATCTGTAACATGCTTCTCATTATCCGCGTTCTTGGTGTCTGCCTGTCTGTCTGTATTTGCGACTTTTCTTTTTCCTCTCACCAGAATACCGCTTTCATAATAATCGGGAGTCCTATATAATGTCCGCCAAGGAAGGCGGGAGCTGCGTGCGTGCTGTCTTTGGACACTTCGTCGAAAAACTATCTTCCACAACTCTTACGGCAAGATGAACAGCCTGCAACTGGCAACCTCAACGCTTCATTACCATTTCTTACAGTATAATAAAGAGAAAAATAAACTGCACACTTTGAATGCGGTGAACTGCTGCAACGCGTGAATGTTATTAAAAAGAAGAAAAAAACTTAATGCACCAAAAACGGAGCTGCGATGCGCTTTATATGCAAGCGCCTTGACATTTGGAAATAATTCGCGCTTATAAACACTCATATTGGAGAAAAGAGGATCAGCGAAGGCGCATCGTTTGTCGCACCTGTATGTTCCTCTACTGACCCACTTCCTTCGTGACTTCTGTAAGCGCCATGAAATGTGGAACACACCGTGTCCGCCGCCTCCAAGGTAGCCAATCCAAGGTGCCGAGTGGCCTCCACGCCATTCAGTGTAGCACCCACGCCCATTGAGCGAGGCGTGGCGCTACTCAATCGACTGTGGCATGACGTGAAGCTGTTGCAAAGTTTCCCAGCCATAGCACAAAACGAAAAGGTCTATACACGACCACTCGATTGAAACGAGCTGAGCAGCCGGTCCAGACCTGAAGGAAAGGCGGCCACAAAGGTTCTTTGCAGGGAAGGAGTAGTATTCACCATGATCACACATGCGCTATATGCACGAAACCTAGGCAAAGTGTACAATTCTTGTCGCTTGCTTTTTTGCGCCACAATACGTTTCAACTATTTATCCGAGAGCTGACTTTCGATGCGTGAATGGGATGAAACAATATAACGATATACAGTAATGTTGCGGTAACTTTTATTCTGCAACATCAAAATCAAATTTATATATATCTAAAGAATACATTTGTCTAAATATAGCACGAAGAATTGGGGCATAAGCAGGCGAGAGACAACTGCCAAATAAACATTTAGTCAAATGACAGACGAGTGGGTGTTTCTAGAGAACAGCCCGCTGCATTGCTATTTGCGCAGAGAGCGTTGCACACCGTGCAGATACACGAACAAACGAACACACAGGACACGCCAAGAGAGAGCAGACTGTTTTTGTCTGTAGTGTTGCGTGTCTGTAGTTTGACGCGCGCTCCCACGCAGTTCGCGTTCCTGTCTACACACACTGCAGAGTCAAAACAAACGCTGCTTAGGCTGTACAGCAAACACGTCAAACACGCACATTTTAAGCATCGTACAGATATACTTTGCTAAGGACGGGCGTATCTTTTTCTACGGTCGCTTCCCACTGTGTTCAGGACAGCTGCAGCGAGTGAAACAGCGGCAAAAAAAAAAAAAAAAAAAAAACCATCGTTGCCTCCGCGTCCGCACATTAACACGCATATACGAAAGTTACTTGTTCGGAGAAAAGTAGCCGACTACGACGACACGTATATGTCGACGTCTGACCACTCGAGCTCGACAGAGCGTCAAGCCGGCTGCTCGCTTGGACGGTGTAAAACGTCGTCCTCTACACGTAGCGTACACTTTCGCTGCGAACACCGAGACGGGACATGTTGAAAAATATGATATCAGTTTGTACGGCGCAGTAAAAACTCCGGTGTTTCCTGTTTCCGGTTGCTTGCAAAATAAACAGCTACACTACAGGAATTCCGGGAGCGTCACTTGTAACCGTTATTTTCATATAAAATTCTATTCAATTCCTTGCGATATCATAGGCTCTAGCAGCTGCCTCGCCCAGCAGCCGATCCCGGCGATAGCGTGGATGCAGCTTCTTGCGAGCCAATGACGAAGGGAGAAAAGAATGGAAAAGAAAAACAGTCGTTACACAACGATGTGGCTCGTGTTTCCATAAGCCGCCAGACCCCAACGTGTTTTTCTTTCCATTTCTTCAGCCGTATTCTTTTAGGCAGGTTTCATATACAATACAGCGTAGCAGCCGCCGAGCGTAACAACTTTTTGTATGTTGCCATGAGCAGGTATAGTCATACGAGTGCCTGAGCCTTAAACAAATGCGCATATAGGTGCAAAATAAATGCTCCCAAAAGAAAGAAAGAAAGAAAGAAGGAAAGAATGGGGGGGGGGGGGGGGGGGGGGGGGATTGCGTAGCAAGCGCAGCCGGCGCGCGTGACTGCGCGGCGAGCAGTTGGCGGAGGCGGGCGTGTATGTACACAAGCCCGAGGCGGTCTGTCTGAATTGCGTCGGGTCGCGCTCCGTCGTGCTGCCCACTTTGCCTAAACGTCTCCGCTCGTCACGTTTCGAAGAGCGCCCACCACCCCTCCCCGAGAGGGGAAGAACGTGCTCGCAGACACGACGGAGTGCGCGCAGTCGTCTATGGTTACGACAGACACCGCTTGCCTTCTGCCAATTTGTCGCCCCCAGGTTCCTCGAGAGATAACCTAGTAAGCGTTGTTAGAGGGACTGTCGTAGAAGATGGACAGTCTTAACGGTCCAAGAAGCACGTTGTTTGCGCAGAGTTTGCGACGTGGTTCCTCCCACACCGCCGTTCAATGCCCCATTAAGGGGAAAAAGCACCATTACCCTTTAGTATGCTCCTCGACAAGCGCTCGACAACGTATACGCTAGTACACGTTGACGAGGTCTATTTCACAGGTGAAGGTAAAGAAGACGACATCGAATACAATCTCAGGGAAATTATAGGGACAGGAAACGATTAAGATTCCTGATGCAATAACACAATTATATGAAGTCGACCTTAGATTTGACGACAGGTAAAATTGAACTGAACACAATCAAGGTGCGTCACAACAACGTGGTTGCTAAAACAGCTTCATCTGTCAAAGGTCGGGATAGGTGCACGCGGTCGTAACCGGAGAATAGCCTGGAAGCCCTGCCTCCATCCCATTACTCGGAGCAAAGTGGCCTTGCCGTGACCCTTTATGTCACCAGAGTGGGAACGATTCTGGGTTGGCCCCGGTTCTGAAGCGCATCTTCGAAATTACGATTGATCAGCACAGACCGGGGAAGGTACAGGTCATCATAAATTGCACCAAACGACTTCATAAAAATAAACAAAAAAATGGGGGGTAGACGGGAGTCCATTCAATGACTGCTTTCCATGGACATGATTAGATGACCGAAACTTAGTACCCGACTAAACTTGACAAAAAAAAAAGACTTAGTCGGTTTATCGCTTTCTTGTAGATCACAAAATAAAAACTTAAAGCAAAAGAAAGTAGACAAGTCACAACGAACAGAATTAATAAAACATCAGCAGCAGGACGAACACAGCACAATACTCATAGTCCTTTACGAGTTGGCGCTTTCAGAGCTCAAAAGAACAATGAAGAAAAAGAAGAAGGTGAAAAACTAAAATAAAAGCGAGTGTGCGCGTCCCAGCCCGTTATGAAGTGAATTCCGCGATCCTCGTAAAGGGCAACAGCCCAGCCGCTCTATATTTTACAGCTCTGGGTCAGTCTCAGGCATTCCGCCCGAGATATCGGCCCTGCTCCCGGCGGAACGAGGCGAGGATTATAGGTCAGGACGCTGGGCTGCACGAACGAGTGCCTGGCTGATACGACTCGAAGAGGCACAGAATTCATTTTGAACAATTAAGCGAGAACATCAACTGCAGATTTTATATCAGAGCTCATTATCGGCAAAGGTCAAATAAGTCAATGGAGGGTTCGGGAGAGAATGATTTTGTTTACATTCGAAGTGAAACCAAACAGTCTTGCCTAGGTTTTGTGACTGTTGGCCAAGTTACAAAGTGCACAGAACTTCACGTGGCTTCCGGCGCACATAATGCACGCGAACAAAGTCGCGTGTTTACACCCGCACGTCTCGCGCGCATCAATCACCGCTTTAAACAGAAATGCACATCCATCAGCGTGTTAAACATAAAAGAGCTTAGCGCCGAGCCCTGGCGGGGCTCCATTGTCACTTCCGAGTTTCAACGAGACAGCTACAACCTTGCGTCCTTGCGTGGATGCGCGTGTTTTTCATTGATGGAACGCATGTACTTGCCTAGACCTTGTGCCCTGACTCTGCTACGAGCTTTACTCAAATGAAGACATGGCCGAAATGCTCCTGAGTTTTTCTATACGTACAGAGTTTCAGAAATAGCGGTCGCAAGCGGCTTAGCGTATATACCCAAAATCTATCAAGGGCAGTGCGCGCGCGCGCGCAGACAGAGCCCTTAATTCTTCGATTCTCGTGCGCGAAGGGTCGATATCTTCCGCTAACTTTCAGATCTCCATTTAAAGCAGTCCCTCTTTATCATTTGCTTTCAACAACAATGTATCGCTGTAGACTTCCCAGGCATGAATTTAAACTATTGTGGTTAATATTATCTCTTATCGCAGTAATGATCTCTCGGCAGCCCTTACAGTCCTGAAAGTCGGCAAGCTCACATGTAGATTTAACAAACCCTTAACTACATTTCCCCTCTATTCAACGAGACCTCCATATAGAACCTAAACCCTACATGAAGTCCCTACAGATGTGAAAATAGTCAATGGATAAGCTTCAGTATGCATAATTGTTGACAGCATTAGATTGGAAGTTACTCGTTGCTTGGATAGGAGATCCAAGCTAAAAGCGTGAAAAAAATTACAAAAAAAGAAAACTGCACAAACATTTATGTTCTATCAGTGAATAATGTATACATATACTTTTAGGTGTCCTTCAAGGAACACATAAGGGACGCTACGAAAGCAACGCATGCCGCACGTGCAAAGACGGAACTGGTGGACCATTGCTTAACAAAAGGACACATGTCTGATTTTGATAACGTAGCCATGTTAGCACGGGAACACCGATGGGGCCCATGAAAATTTGTGGAATCGTGGTTTATCCGTCGCAATCGATCTGCATACAATTCTAACCAGTGGCCCCCTGCCGGATGTTTACGGCAGTATCATGCATAAATAAAACGTATTTTTCCATTTGTTGCCATTTGTGTACCGACGATGCCACCCGAATAATAGGTGGCAAAACGTCTTTTTTTATACTTTATTGTTGAGTAAAGCCAGTGATAAAAACACGTTGAAGTATATAGCCTAGCCCCGGGCACCAACAGCCATAACCGTTGGACATATGAAGTTTATTCCTATCCTATCCTATATACTACATTTAGCTTATTGAACACGATTGGAACTGCTTACCGAAAGAGATTGTTACTACGTGGCCATGGGCTTTTTTTTTTTCTTTATTGCGAGAAAATATTTGTACTTTTGCAAATTGTCGAACTGGCAGTTCTTTCGTTTGTTACGGTCTGGTTGCACTGCTATGTTCCGATCATAGCCTGTGCACCTGGTATTGTTTTGTATCTAAAGTACTTTTCTTTACTCGTCCCCCACCCCCCGCCCCTTGCGCAAATGCCCATGAGGTAGCTGTAGGAAACAAAATAAATTTAAAAAAAAAACCACAAGGAGAAAACAAAATAACGGTCGCTGAATAAGATATAAGCATGTTTTTCGTTGGATGGCACACCCGAAATTTTTTCTTGCCCCGTTTAGTGTTTATATTTTCATAAAACAATTATGGCCATCAACTTATGTGCGCACTTCCTTCATTTAACGTGCTGCGCTAGCTGCTTTCCTGTCAGAAACGCTAGGTCACGCTGAGACGCGCATGCCGTTCTTAACCGGAAGAACGTACCGGGCGCCCGTATCGTAAAAGAAAAGAAATACACTAAAAAATCAAATCATGGGGTTTAATGAACCACCAAGGCAACCCATCGGCTATGAGGGACGGCGCAGTGGAGGAGGGGGGGAGCGCGGGGGGACTCCGGATCATTTTTATACCAACTGCATGAGCAACGTGCCCCTAAAGCTGAATGCACAAGAGTTCCCGCGTTATCGGAAGTTGGCTGCCGCGGCTGGAAATCGAACCCGTAAAATTGTGCTCAGCGTAGCAGAGACTCAGCCGCTAAACCACTGCGGCGGATAATGACGACGGTCGTTGTAGTACAAGATAAACACTACAGCTTTTTCTTTTTTTTTCCCCCTTCTTTAAACGAAATTAAATGTTTGAAATGTTTACCGACTGCAATGTTTCCTTTAAATGTTCCTCAACGATTGAAAGCACTTCCATAAAAAAAAAATCAATAATATAATGCTCTTGGGTGTCATCGCGCGATAAGTGCACTCTCCTGTCATTTAATGGCCGGACGTCACGCATTTCTTGAACGTTAATTCAGCCGAGGTTTCTGGCGTTTCTTCCACAAAACGCGTGAGAACTTATCCCATTGTGCATTGCGTGACCACACACACTCACGCACGCACGCAAACGCGCGTGCGCAAAAGAGTCGCTCAGAAATACTCGTTGGCGGTGCCCGCCCTCGCCTCCATCGGCATTAACCTAATGGGCCATCCGACGCCCCGCATCGACTGCGCGCCGCCTGAGCCATACGCGGCTTGCGAGCGCTGATTCGGACGCGGAGCCGAGCGCACGTGGCGGATGCTCGCCGGCGTCACGTCCGCGACGAAGTCCATTGACGTGAGCCGCAACGCTTGGGGCGAAAAGATTGAAGCGCGGCTCAGACAAAATAGTGGACCAACAATGCAAAAAGATTCAGTATATATATATATATATATATATATATATATATATAATTTTTCACGCTGCTTTAGTTCAAGCATTTCAAAATATTGGCTTCTACAATTAGACTTTTCGCGCTGCTTTATTTGAAACATTCGAAAATGAACCACGTTGAAAGAGAACATTTTTATAACGCAAATTATAGTGCGTTCTATCTCGGCACAGACTTATTCCCAACAATAACGTAACTTGAGGGCTTCAAGTAAGCACGATTGCAGTCATTTTTGTTGGTAATGCTCTCTTCAGGTGATGGCGCGTCTTACGTTTTTTTGCACAGTCCGTATGGCATCGGCAATGCCGTGCGCACTCGCAATTTAGGTCACCCTTGTTTCGGTAGGCTTTCAGGTGCCCTCGCACTCAATTTTATCGCGCACCTTTCGAGAACTTTTTTCCAGTCGAAGAGGACCCAGATACGCACTTTGAGCCAACCACCGCTGTTCTTGTGCTCCCGGACGTTGTTGCGTCTGACGAGCGTTATCTGAGCTGCGGAGAAGTGAACAATACCATGGGCTCAGTTTAATTAATGTTGATCTCTACAAAAAGGTCCGTGGTTCGATCCCAGTTACTAGACAATCGTTGCTTTGAAAGTAAGATCTTGTATGTGTGCGTGCGCACAGGGTATCTGCGTGTGTATTGTGTGTGGCCATGTATACTATATTCGGGCGCGTGTGTGCATATGCAAGTGTATTTTATACGATTATATTCCTTGTGCCAAGCAGCACGCGAGCGTGGGGCCTCTTTTCTCCCGGATGTGACGTCACACTATCTATTGTTCCATCGGAAAAGGCCCCCCGTCACAGAAATATATAACCGCCACGCTGGGAAGGCGTGGAGTCGTATAGAGAAGCCTCACTGTGCATTACAGTCGTCCGCGACCAACGGCAGTTGGATCGCGCTGCACACGTGATCGCTGGGACGCCGTGCCAATGCGGCAACAGCTAGCAACGCAAGCACTACGCCTCTCGTGCACGCTGACGAGATAAGGGGCACTCGCGACGTGAGAGCAGCATTCCTCGATAACACGGACTAGGGCAGTTACAATGCAGCCGCAGTTGAGCCTCGGGGACCATATTATTCACAAAAGCAGTTCTTCCAAGTTATGGGCCGGTACACGTGAGCACAGGCGCAGGCCGGTTGTGATGACGAACATATTGGCGATCGGCCAATGACAAACAGCTCTTACAAATGAAACCCTTTGTGAATTCGGTCCCTGAAATATACCGCCCTTCCAATATTTTACACCAGAAGCGTTTCACGTTTCCCACCAACTTTCCAGTCAGAATAAGCAACGGAACTCACTTGACCGCTGGCGCAAGAGTTGAATTATGCAATGAGGAAGAGATCAAGAACAGAGGCTGTTTCTCGGCTGGGGGTCATATTCCCTGCAGTTGCCGCGATGCAGCTGAGCAAAATTTTGCTGAGTTCGTCTCTGATACTTGTTTCAGCTGAGATGGAAAAAAAAAAGATGTTGCAACTGCTTTCCGGAGCTCTCCACCTTATTTGCGAGAACTATCATTTCTTTTGCACCGTTCTCTTCAGTCAAGTAAGATTGCACAAATCCCAAGAGCGTACTCGAATTTAGCGTCACGGTGGCAGCACATTTAGTAGCCACTTAGTAGACGCACCAGATTCGAGATATTGGTCTTGAAAATACGCTACAAAACAGGCAGGCGTTCAACATAGCTTTGTCCCGCAATAAACACAACGTGGAACCGTATATCGCCGCACATTTTAGTGACGGATATGTCGAAACTGGTATTTCACCGATTCTGGCGAGCTCTAGTACCGACTGGTTTGAATTCCGAAATTGTGACATGTGATGAAGTGATTCAAATTTATTTCACAGCATCAATTAATATTATATTTAATAGGCGTTCGTCGCGCATTTTCTAATAGCTATGGTCGCGAAATAAACTCTTGCCAAAAGCCTCTTATACTCCTATTTCTTTTCTTTTCAGCTTTGCAGACAGGCCATGATATGGCTTTCTTTCACTTCGATCACATCATACCGTCAGCGACTATTCGTATACGCGTCTTCGCTTTGTGGCATCCTGTCCCATACTGAGCCACATTTTAGGAGTAGAAAAGTTCTATGGTCCCCACTAACGTCTTTATAGAGAACTTCAGTCCCCAACACCAGCTTCGTGTCAAGCATCTGTAAATTAACGTCAACGTTGGCAAGCATCCGAATCATCGAGTTTTGTACACTCGAGTATCTCTAGGTCATCTGAAAATGAGCAGCGAGCGCTTTAGCTTGTGCGTTCCTATTTTAATTATTTAATAAAATACGGTCGCCTTTTATGTTGTACGTACGCGTTATATTTATCACGGTGAAAAAAGCACTGAGAAATGGGGGTGGGGGAGGACACAGAGAGCAGCGCTTTTCTTTTTTTCTCATTTTCTATATCTTCGCGGTGTCTTTTTCATGATGACCAGTTCCCACCATGCTTGTATATTTGCCCTTTTCTCACGTGTTAAACGAAGACAATCTGGGCGCCACTCAGCTGGTAAAATCGTCTGCACATTCAAAGCCCGCGGCGTTCTCGACGGAGTCGCCGACTCCATCGACCGTAACGGCCGGCACGGCGATCGATTCAGGATCATTACTTCGGAATAATGTTTTCCTCTGTGCCGTAATAGGGACACAAGAGTCGGACCGATTCAGCTCAATCGCGCGAAAAGCGGAAGCGAAATTCGAAGGCCATGATGAGGTTTGCGAACCGTGACTGTCGCATGCAAATCAGCAAAGCCATCAGCCAGCACGATCGAGCTCTCTTCAGATGTATAATATCCCGCTATCCTGCCCTGTGTCGACGACACACCTTATACCGCCTACCACGCTCTGCTGCCGAGTCGAGACTACACTTCGGTAGAAAGATTAAACTGTAAGTTGCAGAAAGTTGGACGCCGACCACAAAAAAATAATAAACAAACGTTTAGGCTATATATAGCCACGCACGAGCGATTGTGAACAAGGCTTCCGTGCGGGCGCCGAAAGGTTTTTTTTTTTTTTTTTTTAATAAAATTTTATGGTCAGCGTCGAACTTTCAACTACTTACAATGTCACCTCCCGACCAGACGGTTATCCGTCAAACTATTAATTTCAGAAAGATTAAATGCTGAGTGCGTCAATGGAGGTTCTGTGCATTCTCCATGACAAAGTATACCGCGCTGGTACAATACCAACTATATAGTCAACACAAAATATATGGCTATAACCCTGTATACAGGACTCGGAGCGTAACCGGCACGTTGTCAATAGTTTCGAGCTGCGTATACTCTACATCCACGTGTCCGCTGCCTAATGCGGTAAACAATCAGTCATCGAGAACACGAAACAAACGCCTGCACTGAACTGAAGCCAATACGCAGCATCCCAGAATGGACTCGCCCTCAGCGAACCACAATCGACAAAGGTAACCTAATCAAACTTGTACACCAGTTTGCACGTGATGCCGTGTCACAGAACAGCACTCACGGCGTCCACCAGCCTGCCGGAAATATAAGAATTATAAGGCGCAGTTTCTTGTTTCTGTTTTTGCTACAATAGCGGACTCCCAACATGACGACCGAGACGACGTCAGTGCGAGTCAGCTGTACCCGAATCGAACCTGATCAAAAATAACCGCTCCAGAATGACGCCTGTTTTTCGTGTACAGTTGCTTCCAGAGTTTTTGAGACACACACAGACACAGTGAACCACCCACTCTTGTAGTCGCTGGAATGTACTTTTATTGATTTACTTTAAGGACAAAGAGCAACATACTGGCTATAATGAGAGACGCCGTAGTGGATGGAGCTCATACGTAAGTAAACCATTGGAACGGACGGAAATGTCAGGCACACCACGCCCCCTCATAATCACCATATACTATTATGGCAAAGTTCTCACAAACGCCGATATTCCATCTTGATCTGGGACCTTTCCTGGCATTTCTTTCCCTGATGATTGGCTTTCCCTTCTAAAGATATTTTGGGTCATTACACCTCTTTTTATTATTTTTTATTATTAGCTTTACGCCTGCGATACCTCGGCGGTGCGGGCTTCCCACCCCCTTTATTTTAATTTCTTTTCCTACACGAGAGATTCCAAATCTGCCGCAGTGGCCAGGGCTCAGTAAAACTAAAGATGAGTATCCTTAAGTCAAGTTGTATTAGTAAATTACGCTTCTCCAATATCAAAAGAGCCCCTCGTACCGCGAGAGGAGGTTTGATGAAACCAGAAAAGGTGCAAACACGAAAGACGCCATGCAGGCGACGCCGCCCCTAAGTTCCCTCATAGATCGCCAACACATCGCGCATTATGAAAGTGTGCTCGCTTATTGGTAAGTGTTCATCGGTATAAATCAGGATTACATTGCTTTCCTATGGGACCAAAACGCTCAACCTAGCAAGTCTCGACAGGCCGGGCAAAGTACCATGAAATCAGTAAAGCACTGAAATACGAATATGTCCGCAAAAAATGTTTCGCGTTCAATTTCTCCAGTAATAATGAGCCTTTTTGCCGCCTATAATGAGCGAGAAACGTGGTGTTGACAAAACACCGTACCAGTTAAAACTGATATAATGCTGGTCTTTAGTCTACCTACAACGTGCGCCCAGTGCTCGATCGGTATACACGAGCGTTTTTGCATTGCGCCCCCCCGCTGCAAAGCACGGCCAGAAACAATGCACTTCAGCCACCGCGGTGAGTGACTCCACTCAGGGCAAGTGCAGCTGCGACAAAAGTGGAGCGCGTCACTTGCCCGCGGTGAACCGATGTCCTATCTCCGAAAACAAACATTGTTGTGATTCCCTGTGTGGCCCCTGGCGAAGGCACAAGCGGAAACCGCGACTGCGCAGCCTAGCGTGACAGGTCGTCGTACTCGTGGCGACGTGACCGAAGCTGCAACGTGCGCTCCACGAAGCCCGGGGCTCGCTCGACCCGCGCCGAAAGCGCATTTTTAGCCCGCCATGCGCGCAGCAATCGTGTGCCCATCCGTCGCCCGAGGCGCGCAACACATTGGAGGCGACGTGAACCGCTCCGTCCTCGCTGAAGCGCGCCTATACGTTCCACAGCTCTTTCTTTCTCCTAGAATACGGGAGCGAAAAACTTGTTTATGCCGCTGATGTCTCTGCGGGAAATGGGAAATTTCCTCACCAAGCCTATGTTATTCCTCACTCACAACACACGACAACGACCAAAGGTGGGGCAGGCCATGCACGTTCTGCCAATCTGCGTCCGTGCATTTTGACACGTGGCCGCCGCTTTCTGACGAGTTTTCTCGTTTTCTTTCTTTTTTCCCGCCGTTGCCCCATCATTGACCTACTCTAAAAGTTTCTGCAAACAAGCTTTCAGACTCTCAGAAGCTTTCAAGAGTTGTATTAGCTTGTACAGATAATAAACATTAGTAATAAAATGGCAGAATGTGTAAGGCACAGCGTAATCAACAATGATCGGGTCGAATTAGCAGATAGTTCAACCTTTGACCATAATTTCCATATCAAGGGCGGAAAGGTGCGATGATGAAGACGTGCAAAGGTAGAAATATATAATGTGCCCGACAATCTCTCGTGCCAACACAAGAACGCACCTTCGAAAAAAGTATACCTTGCTTCCTGCTCTCCATCTCCGTTCCAATTTTTTTCCACGCTTTCTTTGGAGAGAGCCGCACGTGTGGGGAAACAGCAAGGTAAGTAAAGGCAGGCTGGAACCAATTTCTTCCATCCACGTTGAATTTATAAACAGACAAGCCACGTTCATAAAGAGAATTTTAGGTATAGCATGCATGTTGTATAGGGCGCGCACGTCGTTTAAGTTCACGAGTACATCCATCCAGCCCAGTTCTAGAGCTGAAATTTATTTATAAAACGTAGAAAGAGGGGAGGCGGATGGCGAATCCACTGGCGCTGGCGGCGTGAACTGCTACGAACCACGAGCCAAAGCAAACACGCGCTTAGTTGATACCCACTGGCGGATTCAGAGCGGTGTGCCCTGGGGGTCTGGATTGGGGGGAATGCTCGTCGCCACACGAGCTTAATTTTATGATCGCTACACATGCCACGGCTTCAATTAGTGAACACAGCGCCACCTAAACCCCATTTCCTTTGCATTTTACGCATAGGTGAGGTGAGGTGTTCGTCAGGTGGCGCCTTGAAAATATCGCACAGTGTATTATCAATTACTGCTCAGAAGAAACAATATTAGTTATCAAAGAGTTGCGTGCCGGCCGGATATCAATGGCAAAAGAGGTAAATTACAATGTTTATTGTCATCGATCAACACGGGTAAACTAAAATGTCACTTGAATACTATAATAAAACAAGCGTTTGCATAAGATATATTTAGTCGTAGGAAACAAAGATACGAAAAACTATACTGCGAATAAATATCCATAAAAGTACACTGATTTTTCCCCAAAAATAACGAACCGAAAACGCTGAATCGTAGTGCACAGTGAAGACATCGTCGACGGCGACTTTGAAAAGTGCGACTTTGACAAGTGCGACACTCGTACACCTATAGACCGGACTCTTGGATTTCAAGCACTCATGACAACTGCGATGACGTAATAACGAGACAATCGTAGCGGCCGTGACCAATCACGGGCTGTGCTTGTGTGAGAAAGGTTTCGTGAATCCGTGCTCTGGGCCGTGTCCGCGTGCACGCTATTCCCGACCTCGACCACTGCGCATAAATGCCTCCACGTTTCACACATCGAATGGATTAAGGTAAACGTGTAGCCAGCAGGTGCAACGCCTCATTCCCACCGTGTCGAAGGCATGTTTTACGCAGAGCTGTGCGGCATCATAGGGCATAGAGGTGAACTAAACCAACAGAAGTGCAGGAGGCAGTGCCTGAATGCGCAAGTGCAGCAATTACAAGATGCTATAGACATTGTGCGCACGGCTAACAGACAACGAGTTTCCTGTGACTTTGGAAAATCATTTTCAGTAGCGAAGAGGGCACTGGGGAGGTATGTAAAGCTGTAATAACAAAGAGCGACACTACGGAAGAGGAACTGAGTTTTCAACAACTTCGAATGCAGTGTGCAGATGGAATTACGGCATTGCCACACACGAATGGCAGTAATTACGCCCACCTGCTGACAATGCCACGAAAACGAGGGGTAAGAAAAGGAAAGAACAGGTCACGGTGATTCTCTCCAAAATTATAGCGAGTTTGCATTAAACATATGGATGGCCGGCCTTTTCGGTTAATGCAAACGCACCCGACTATGAACCTGCGGAGAACTATTTGGTGGACGCACGACGGCATATGTGTGTGTGTGTGTGTGTGTGTGTGTGTGTGTGTGTGTGTGTGTGTGTGTGTGTGTGTGTGTGTGCGTGCGTGTGCGTGTGCGTGTGTGCGTGTGTGTGTGTGTGTGTGTGTGTGTGTGTGTGTGTGTGTGTGTGTGTGTGTGTGTGAAAAAAGAAAGAAAATGTAAGAGAGAGAGAGAGAGAGAGATTGTAAACCTAAAGAGAAAGACAAACCGCTTACGCAACAGAACTATGTGCAGCACGTACGATGATCGAAAGCTCAGCTTCATCAGCGCAAAATGAAATCATCACGCCCGCTCTTTAATCGGCCCAGCTCGCCGCCGGGCCACACGTGTGTCGAGTCAGCGCAGAGCCGCTCGCGTGTGGATCCGCCGGGGAACGCGCAAACCTCAGCGCAGCGCGAAATAGCGATGAGAAGCACTCGACACGGTGCCGTATATCAGGAGAAGGCAGAGCGCGGTCACTATCGTCCGGCAGACGAGAAGCTGCGCTCGGGCCGAAGCAGCTGTGCACGCAACGGGACGCCTCGAACCGCACGCGCAGCTGGCAGCGGCGCACGCTCACCAACGCCAGCGGTGCGGTCCATGACCGAAAACAGCCTAGAGGACGAATTGCTTGCGCCTCTACATTAATAAACTGTATACTGAGTCACCTGAAGAAGAAAAGCGAAAAGAAAAGCAATATCCACGTGAAACAACGCAAGTGTAATCTCAAACGGTTTCCCCTCGTCCGAGTCGGTCGCGAGCTTTTCTTTTGCGCACTATAGGATTCGCCGCATCGATTAATGTGCGGCGTACCGCATACGCTACACTGTCTCATAATGTGAACCATTCTTTGCCTCATGCCAAACAATTTCCGATGGGTAGGTAAGGGGAACCAGCGCAGGCCAGGAGGCGATACGGCAGTTTGTGTGTGCAACTGAAGTATATATACTCACACCGTTCGGCATAGAGGCCACGAAAATGGCCCGAATCCTTTAGCGATAACAGACTCGCGCATGTATCGACGTTTGCTTTAACCCGATGCGTCCAGTCAAGCTCTGTCCATGGCTGTGCGCGTTGTGTCCTATAGCACGTCGGTGCCTGCAGACAGGTCCGACGCAAGACACGTGTGTTTGAAGATGAGCGGCGAATTTTCTGACGCGACACCGGCAGCATGTGCTATTGAAAACTGTTCCCTCTGCTCGCTCGGCGGTGTGCTACGGCGCTGCTGTTGGCTCGCGAAGTTTCAGCGCTGGAGGTTCCTGTCTCGCACCATTTCTGGCCTCTTCAGGAAAAAGAAATTCGCCCGTGGCTCGGATCGAACCCCGGCTGAGCAGCACGATGCTCTTTACCACTGGGCCGCCCACACACGCACGCATACATCTCTCGTGCCAAAACCAATTGGCTACTTGAGATGACTGGCGCATGCGTCATGTTGTACAGCAAGAGCGAGAGCACGGGCGTCTCCTTTATAGGCTACAAACGCAGGAATGGAACGCTCGAACAATATCCAATCTTACCATTTATCTTTTGGGATAGATATCTCTAAAATGGTGCTAACGTCTCAATAGTCCTACTACGCGGACGTGCCCCGAGCGATTTCAATTCCGCAATTGCAACACGTACCCTCAATTAATTCTGCATGTAATGAGTAAACATTATGTCATTGCTTATGATGACGATTTCACGTCCGTCGGCTCGAGTAATGAACGTTACCGAAAGAAACTTGCCTCTCATGCACCGGTATTAATTGCTGGGCCGTTGGTGAAACACCCTATGTAGTATAAAAGTCACTGAACATTCTGTACCTTATAAAACTAGAAACCCATTCACTGATGTTGCTCACAAAAACGTTCATTAAGTAAGAAAGCTACAAAAAGAAGCACCCAGGCATATTACTTAGACGGCACGAAACATGACACACCTCTGCAATTGAGCAGAGCAAAAAGAAGTCGCCTGCAAAAAATGCACGTCTGCCGGTAGTAGATTGAGTGGGGCAATCTTACGGCACTCTGGAGCTCTGAACTCCATAGGTTTCTTTTCTGTGCAAATCGCATACACGTCTGCCTTTTAACCTGCCGAAAGAAAGTAAAAAAATAAAATAAACAAGAAAGTAAGAAAATCAAACAAAACGCACAGGCTGCTGAAGTTCGGCAAACGCAGACATATGCAAAACAGGAAATGAGAAGACGAGACTGGCGACGTCTGTGCAAACCGGTCGGCGAGAGCCAGCCAGCCACAGCCCCGGATTCCATCGCCGCCTGATTCGCATGCGCGGAGACGGCGGCCGCAGTCGAGCGCGCACGCCAAGGGCTACGCACTCGCTACTGGATCCCGGCAGCGCGCCGGCGCGCGGAATTCATGAACAATGTCAAAACACCGCTTTGCAGCTGCCGGTCTGGCATTCGGAAACACGGGCGCTGCGACGACGAGGAAGACGAGCGCCAGACGCCGAGCGGAGAGAGACCCTTCTCTCTCCGACGCCGCCGAAACTATTCTGTGCAGCCGCGCAGTGTTGCGAAAACTACGAGGCGTGTGCTATACACAGTACGAAAAACCATTAGGACAACGCCGGCGCTGCTTACCGCGCTCCAGCCAAGTAATTATCCTTCGATGTTGGGAGAAAAACAAACCTCACGCAGCACCTCGCTGATATCGGCAGGCTCGGAGCACAGGACGCAGACGCTCGACTTGCCCCGGCTAGAGCCCAGGACGCTGCGCGAATTTAGCGGGACGACGGTTGACCCTTCCTCGTCGCCGCTGTGCGTGGGTCTCCGTCAAGAACGCCGTCAAGCGCCAGTCCGCGAAGCTTCGTGTGGAGCGGATTTTTCTTTTGTACTCGGCCGGGGCTATCGACAACGAATGCCCGACAAAGTCGGGCGAGAGCACGCAACGCGTCAAGCCAGCCGAATTTTTCTTTTTGCTTCTTAAGAGGATGGAAGCTGGCGAACAAAGCAGACGGAAGAGATGCGACGACGTAACGCAGTGCGCAGTGTTTCCTGCGCACGGGTACAATTTTGTATACCGCGTGAATCTGCGACGATTGACTCGGGTTTTTAAAAATGGCGAATTCGAGATAAAATATTTTTGGGGGCTGACCAAACTTCATAGCAGCGGCGAACGTCAGAATCTGCGCGATAATTTCGAATACAACTTGAAGTAATAAAAATTCACTAAGTATCATGCTGATTGATGTAATATCTTAATTCAAGTCGGTCAGTATTCAAAACGTAACATTTTGCGAGAAACGTCGTGCCTAGCAGCAGTTTCGAGAAACTAGCACTCCTAATCAGCAGCGAAGTACAACTGCTGTTTCTGTTCGTATGTTTCCGCGCAGTGGAATAATGCGGAACTGTCAACTAGAACAGCGCAAGAAACACCAATCGGGGCCACAAGTCCGTTTTCCTCGCAACTGATGGTATAGGCACGAGATAGCGAAGGAGAGAGGCACTTATTAATGTCAAAAAAAAAAAAAAAACTGGCAGGTTGGTCCGAATTGAAGTTATGATCTGCTGCTCAACATTAGGGAATAGGGGTAAATAGAGAAAGAGAGAGAAATGCTACGCACCAAGTTTCCAGCAGAAGGTGATACTTTGAGCACTGTTTTACTAGTTCTGCAACTTACACGTCGGCTAACGGCGTTATTAAATAGTTGTCATTAGTAATCGTAATGTCTGGAGGGAGAGGGGTCACCTTTTCGTATTCCTCCGCCTTTTCTCTCTCCTGCGGCTAGGAGCATAACTGCGCACTCAGCAACGAGAGACAACCGGAGAGCTTGCATTTGCGCAATAGGAAGAGGTTTACAAATGTGCCGCGCAGAAAGTGAGCAGACCCCCACTTGCGCGGAGCGAACTTTTAGAGCGTATTCACTGAGCCGAACATAAGTGCCCCCTATACGGGCACATAACTGGTCGCACGACAGAACTCGTGAACAATTTCGCAACCGAGTCAAGGTTGGCACGAACTCTTGTGCAATGGCGTCATAAAAAGGAAGTGTGCAGACGCACAATTACACAATTGTGTCCCGACAGAACTTGACATAATGCGGCGGTTATTAGCGTGTCGTTCTTAGCGTGTTTAGAGGGACAGGCATTTCTTCCTTGCGAAGGCGACAGGTGAACCACTCGCTTTCCTGCGCGACGGTCCGACAAATGCTGCAGTCGCGGTTACCAAAGCATGATATTGGCGAGATATGCATATATGCAAAACCCCGCGTGTTGAAAATAAAGATAAATGTGGCAGTAGTCTTTAGCAGGTATCGGTGTTATAGGTCTTATGACACAACATGGAAAATAAAGAAAACTGATATCGTGACATGTAAACATACTAACAATAAGTACATTACGTCTGATTTATTTATTTATGTATTTATTTAGCAACTGGCCGGCCAGTAATCGAACCCGTGGCCTCGTATGGGCATTGCGCTGCGACAGCCGCTTACTGCTTTAATGTGACTTAATTGTGATAATTTTTCTTAACGCGCTCTGTAAATCAGCACAATAAGTGTGCCATGATCATATTTTATACAATGCCTTAAGTATGGCAAACAAAAAAAAGTAAAGCACAAAAGGGAAATAGAGCAGGAGCAAGATAGCAAGGTGGGCGAGTTGCGGATTCATCGTACTTTTGGTAACAGCTCATAGCAAACAAGGACAAATGGAAGAAAACATCAGCGCCGTGTTGTGTTTTTCTTTCTTCTGTCCTTGTAACCAAAAGTACGTTGAAGAGGAAATAGAAAATGAATTCGGCTCGAATAACAGACGGAAAAAAAAATGTTTGCAAAGTGGCAGGTCCATTTGGAGATACACGGCAGCGAGGTTCAGTCTCGTCTCGTGCCCGCCTAGGCCCGTAGTGACAGTCTAGAGTGTGCCACATACGTGAAAAGCGGGAGAGTATGGCAAATCAGTTCTGCGGAATTTCCGCAAGGTGCACGAAGGTCCACAATAGGATCAATTGACCTCCACCCGAATGTATAGCACGAAAGGAAACCCACACGGGTTTCTCAGAAATAAAGGGCCTCGTATAGTTAAATCTCGGACCAGGACGAATTTTATCATACCATACCATAGGAAGCTTTGTTTCTGAGAACCCCGCGTGGGTTCCCGTTGTAGCTACATTCGGGTGGATGACATTTTTTTTTTTTTTCTTCCTATTATTAAGCGGGAGAGGCATCGCAACGCGGACGTGCGGCGCAATTGCGCAACCTCGGCCGCGCAGGCAGTACTTCCTCCCCCACCCCCGTTTTTTGCTCTCCTCCCGAGGAGCGAACGGTGTGCACTCGCAACGAGTTTCCGAGGGCGGCGGCCGACGCCTGCAATCTAATCGCCAGGTGCTTGCAATAAGGAATGGCTATTATCTGCAACATGCCTCGCTTGCGCGACGACCCTGGCCTTGCGGACCGGTGCGAGAAGTTAGAAACCACCCCTGGCCCCGTTTCTGTGCCGGGAAGGAGATGCTTCTCTTCACAGTGACGTCAAGTGCCGGCAAATACTGAGGGAAAAAAAAGAACAGAGGAGGAAGGGAGCGACGATGGGGGACACTAGAGACGCGGACAAGCCCACGCAGTGAAACCCGATTCATGTGCCCGCGTCCGAGCGGCTTTAACGATGAACTGACGAGCTTTTTTCTTTCTTTCTTTTTTTTTTTTTTTGCCTAGTCAAGCTGTGAGAGAAGTTGCAGTGGAAGGCTCAACGTTAACTCAGTTCAGAGGGGATTCATTAACGAGCGCTCAAACAGCGGCACAACCGCCGTTCCTGGATTCCGCCCCATCAGAACCCGGCCGGGAAACGAAACAGCAACTGTCGCAATACCGTGCACATATTCGGCTCCACTGCAGCTAGGTCGGCAAGAGCTACGCCGGCTGTTGTTTAGACTACAAAATTTATAAAAATCGCCTGCAGCATGCAGTTCACAATTATAGTCACAATTATAGCCTGTAAGCTGCTTTACTCGAAGCAGAATCGAAATGCACAATCAAACTAATCAAATTTTCACTCCTTACTGCAACTTACAAATCGCAGCCGGTAAGTTCCCAAGGTATATGCACTTGAAACGAATTCTCAGGACGACACCCACTTTCCGAGAAATTAATTCCCAAAGTGTGACACGGAATACATTGGCGTTCCAGTTATGTTCTTGCGTCAATGCATAAAACGGTATTTTGTTTAAAAAGTAAGTGGGACAAAAGTGTATCTTTACCGCAACTTTGGCTACTCATATCTCGAAACCGGAGCCATCCTCAATTAGTTCCACGTGGATACGACTTGTAAGCTATAAAGTACTAATTAGCTAGAAACTGAATCAGTTAATTTCTTTTAATTATTCGATTGCGTATATTGATTCCTCGCGTAAATATTGTCTGCCTCTTCGAGTAATCCAGCTAAAGAAGAGCCGGAGATTTTTTGAAATATCGTTTGTCTAGAAAAAGAACACCTGATGAGAGCAAACGCCAAGTAGCAACTAAAGAGACTTGGGGAGGAAGGACGGACACAAAGATTAATATCAATCAGCAGTTTGTTAAAAGAATACACGGAAAAGAAATACAAAATGCTTGTTCCGCACACTCAAAAAAGAAAAAAAAAACTTTTGTAGCAGATAGCGCGATTCTGCAGCTTCACCAACTGTATTAGACGAAGAGGACATTACTTTCACGACGAATCGTAATGTTCTGTTGGATAATTAACAATATTACTAGGAAAAAAACATTACAATTATTTTAAGGTACACGTTCTCATTGTGGAGCTGAAGCCGGACATCACAATGCACGAAACTGCGTGGAATGTCAATGGGATTACGAGGCCGGTCAGGAAAACGAAAAACTGCAGAAACCATCGGCGATGATTGTGAATGTAAGCGAAGAGCCCGAACTCACGATCTTACTTGCCGAATCCGACCACCGGCCAACCACGAAAACAGCCGAAAGTGGTAAAGAATATTCGCTTTAAGGGGCTCCTCTCACAATGGTCTGGCCATTTTGAGCCGACAAGTGCAGTGCATACAATGCGCGCTAACGATCGTGTCTGCCAAGTATTACATCCATACGCGCCGCGGAAAGAGCTTAAATTTCGTACCAAACGCCGTTTGCGCTTCTCCTCGCGGGCCTCCCAGCCGGAGGGTCGACGTCAATCGCGCAAGTGCGCCTACGTACATTGTAGTGCTGTGACGTCACTCATAGTGACACGTGACTTAGGGAATTATTCAAGGCAACACCAGTTATTTGTTCAATCTGTTGCTTCAATAGACGAATTAAACTTTAGAGAAATAATAAAACATACAAACCGAATGTCCGCGAGTTTTTGGTTTGCTTCGTACCGTAGCAAGAGAGATGTACTTCCGTTTCGTCTGCTTGTTCCTACGTCGTGCAGTCGTGCGCGCAGAGAACGAAACTAAGTCATTTTCGACCGTGTTTTGGCGCCGCAATCATGCTCTTTCGTCCTCTCACGCCTGCCTCAGTCCTTGAGACTGGGGCACTGACTTACACCGCTAATCAGGTGTTCTCGTGCAGAGCGCGCAAGATCGTCCGCTGCGCGAAACGACACAGACGCAACAGCTCACGCGCGAGACCATCATCGGAAGTGCGCCACTCAACAAGAACGCAACAGAAAAAATAATAATAATAATAATAATAATAATAATAATAATAATAATAATAATAATAATAATAATAATAATAATAATAAATAAAGAAAGAAGGCGGGGCCCATGACATATTCGTCACGCGAACTTCCGGCTCGGGTATAGGAGAACGCAGGGAAGGTATTTCGCTTACGGAGGCTAGACGGGGCAAGTGGAGAGAGTGTCTATGTTGACGGTGACGCTCGCCTCCTCAAATGATGGGTTCAAAACATAACTGAATGTGACCTGGTGAGGGGCCCTTTAAAGATAGAAGGTTCTGTTCTGTGTCCGTCAGAAGACGCAGAACGGAGCAGCATGGTATGAAGGTCAGGCATGAGTCAGCTAGCTCTCGTGCGCGGAATAAGCACACCTGCACAATACTGCAACAATAGACAGATGAAGAGACGCAAGCGCGGAACGCAAGCCTCTCAAATAACTCCGAAAAAGAGCCCGCCGAAGAGGCCTGACGCTCCCAGCTGGTGCAAAGCGGATGCAAAGTACGGCTTCTCCGTTTAGGTAGACAAGAGCCGCTTTTTCCCCGCTTTCACTGACCATCCCGCAGAGGTGCTTCGGTTGAAAATTAGCAAGCAAATAAATAAATAAGCAACTCTATATACCGATTATTTCAAGAAACAAACACAGCGTAATAAAGAGATGCATTGGCACTGCTGCTATATACAAGACATAGGTTATTGCAAAGCGCGGGGAGATGCTCTGTTGTGCTGCAGTATACGCTGTAAAGTATGCGCTGTTAGTAGCTCGAGGGGTGTCGAGGTCTATAGCCGAAAACACAGCGCAAAAAAAAAAAAACACGGACACGAGAGAGCGACACGCACACAGCGCTGTGTGCGTGTCGCTCTCTCGTGTCCGTGTTTTTTTTTTTTTTTTTTTTTTTTTTTGCGCTGTGTTTTCGGCAATGAATCACCAACACGCCCAAGCTTCCACGCTAGAGGTCTATAGCTTCTGGCGCGAGGCTCACGTACGAACGGAACTTGGGCCTACACAGGTAGCAACTCGGCCGAGTTGGTGATTCATGATCGACTGACAACAGCACATACAAATACACCACAATTAAATTGAAATTAATTAAAATTTCGGGGTTTACATTCCAAAACGGCGAAATGATTATTAGGCACGCCGTGACTCGGGGTTAATTTTGACCACCGTGGTTTCATTAACGTGGGTCCTAAACCTAAGTACAAAATGCACTATACAAGAAACAAAGGCACATCGCGCTGAGTGCGTCTGCCTGTCCTTCGAGTGGCGCGCGCGCGCGCGTGTGTGTGCGTGTGTGTGTGTGTTTTTGCGCTGTGCGGATTCAATCACGGAACCTTGCACACTGGTGGAGTAGTGATGGATGTCCGAGCATGGAATCGGCGGAGAGTAACAAAATACGTTTTATTTATTGCACGATTAGAAACATAAGGAACAAAAGAGCTCTGACGTACACGTTGCGCCGGCTTTCATAGAGCTCGGTACAAGTATAGAGAGCGACCATCGGGGTGAGAGGTTCGCGGACACGGGGCTGCACGAGACGTTCCAATGACATGCCAGAGCTTGACTGCCGCCGTCAAGCCACCAGGCATCTGAGGCGAACAAAAGTCGCTCAGATGCGACTTATGCTCCCCCGGAGCTGCTCTCACGCTGCTGCCGGCGTCCGGAGGAAATAGCGCAAGCGAAGACGACGCCGCGTTCACGAGTGCGCGCGATCAGGTGCAGGATTCGGGGAGGCAACATGAACTGCAGTGGGACTAGCACATAGACAAGCAACTCCTTGAACGCAACTCCTTGAACAAAGAATGCGAGGCATTCTTTGCCAACTTCAGGCCTTTTGAATGGCTTGTCTAGCCTCCTACGCCGCGATGCCTACTAACTTGAGCCGCTGGGTATATGCTCATGTTCGCGATGCCGTCGTGGTCGGTGCATCGTCGTCATGCGAGCTTCGTCGTCCTCGACTCTGATTCTCGCGTACTACCTGCGCTCTGTCCAGGTGGCACGCGTAAGAACGCTGCGCCGAACTCCACCACGGCAGCGTCATCAGAGCGACTCGGATCGTCGACTCCGCGCGCGCGCCAACCGACTCCTGGCGCTTACAAAGCTCTTGGAAGATCACCGCTCCGTCGAGAAGTGCGTTAACTTGGCCTTTGCATTTCTCAGGGGTTTACTTAACAGCTCGAGCATGGCGCACTACTCGTGTGCAACTGGGCGCAGAGGAAGGGAAACGTGCTCGGAATGATCGAGCAGTTTGGCAAGCCCACGCTCTTTCTAACCCTCAGCGTGTCCGAGCTCCACAATGAGCGCCTGGTCGAATTCATCGAGAGACTCAAGCTGTCAGTCGAGGCGCGCCACCGCAGGGTCGACGCCATGGCTAGCTAACTGCAAAATGTTTCGCATAACTTCAATTCCCACAGCGTGTGGTATCCTCGCAATATTTATTTAATGCAGCTTAGGGGGCGTCTATAATGACCTTCGAATCTAACAAGAGGGGAAATTCTAGATTTTTTCAACACCCACAAAGAAAGGCGGTGTTACATGTACCTTTATACACCCTTACGAAGTGGAATGGAAAAGGATGGCTTCAATACCCACACCCCTTGTAATGGTGTTGCTAGTAGCAAGACAACGCTTCGAAACGTGCCATGCCAGGCTTTCCGACGCATCCAGAATCCTAAAACACATTCCTTAATCACATACGAGAGCGCGGGCTATATACGTGGCTCCAATTAAGAGTGGCCGGAATGGATCTCTCATGGCTGGGTGGTAGAACAGATCGCCGTGCCGTATATATGTATATTGCTGTTAGGCTAAAATATGCGCCTTTGGGGCCAAAATAAAGGACAGATCTGCAAACGACACCATACATATTCTTAAAAGCAGGCTCGTAGGACTTGCAATGAAAAATCTCGCAGTATATTGTCTCATATCTTGCAAGGTCATGTTTGCGCTGTTATGGCATACACGTTTCTCCAAAGTAGGATGCGAACACGAAACCGCGCTTGGGCTGGTTGGTTCTGATCCACTGGTTTTATGTGACAGCGCAAAGCTGTAGGCAGAAGAGAGACAGCTTGTTCTTGCTTGTATATTCTGCAGTTTCGCTAAACCAATCGCACCAACGTTAGGGCACAATTCGCAAGTGGACCCTTCAGCGAACATTATAACTTCTTAAGGGCGCGTAAAGGGCGCATGCATTCCTGGTTCTACCTCTCAAAAATGTGGTTGTAAGGATGTTTCAAAGGCTGTGAGACTGCCCTCGCAACCAAAAGGTGGTGGTTCTCTTTTTTAACAGTGCGAATTTCTCCTGACTGTTGTTGATGGGGATGATGAAGGCTGAAACGTCAAGGAAAAGGTACACACGCCGCGTACACGGCCTTGCTTCTCTCTCACACATGCCTCGCAGTTCTATGGTGCGTGCCATTCATCGTCAGCACTCACCAATAATGGCACGTCCACGTGGGACACCGCCGCGGGCGCAGTCATTCCAGCGTCGCGTTTTCGGCGGATACGCATCGCACAAACTCGATCGTCGCTAGCGCAGGAAGAATCGAGGGCCCTCGGAGCTGTGCCATAGTTTGGCCAGCTGCGCCGTACGAGAGAAAGGCACAGCCGCCCGACTCGGCGGTGGCGATTCGCAGAGAGCGAGTCCCCCCCCCCTAACAATTGACATCTATGCGGGCAAGAATAAAAACGATAGTTCGCACGGCCACCTCACAAAAGTCGCGCAACGCTGCAATATGTGCGGAAGGAAAACAAAGCGCAGCTTAGATAACAGAGAGGACGCCAGAGACTTCAGATGTCCGTCTAGCTATATCGACGCTAGACAGACGTCTGAACGTTCTGTGGCCAAAGAACTCGAACTGTCTGCGCAAAGATCAAGCCATTACAGTGAACGCGGAGAGCCAAAGACGCAATCGCGTTCGTTTTTGCCGACAGTACATGAGCCGGGAAATGTTTCTTTAGCAAAGCACACTGTCTGCGTGCCGTGTGTTCTACGGCGTCGTCTGCTCCTCCCAGCATGCAGATTATGCCATGGGTGCGGAGGCATACGCCGAATAGATTCGGAAAAACAGGGGCACAGCGCAGAGCTCAGTAATAATAATAATAATAATAATTATAATGATGATGAGTTTACTTCTGCATCAGACCAACATAATAAACATGACCGTCCAAGAGATCATGACTTGTCGGACTGTGCCCCGCAGAAGATAGCACAAGCACGTTAAAAAAACAATGCTACATGACATGAAAATGGCGAGTTGCAATGATAATTCAAAACACGCCAACATGAATAAACGGGAAAATTAAACCAAAGCAGCCAGATGTCACCGCAAACATTAACAGACATTCCCTTGTTCATAATATCTTAGTGAGCGTTTGGACCTGATGAAATGGTGCTTCGTAGTGAGTTAAAATATGGTTGGCGTAAAAAAACAAAAAGAAAAAAAATTGTCTAGGCATAATAATGTGAAAGAATAAGTCACCAAAAGAGTGTGTCTAGGATTATATGCGAACTTCGTTTACTCTCTTTATCTGCTCTACATTTTTCGAACCTATATATGACGTCGTTTGTTATCTTACAATTTTTTACATTATTGTTGCTATTAAGTGAACAGGAGTAGCCGTCACCATTATAGGGTGACTACATCTGTAATTTTAATTTCGAAAAAAGAAAAAGAATTGTAGTAGACGAAAGTATATTTTGCTTTGCTGACATGCTAATATTATAAGCGACATTCTTACACATTTGCATAAAGATCGCGTTTACTTTCGTTTTCAAGGTAAATGAGCAGTGATAAAAAGCGATACCACAAATAAGAAACTTTGTAGACAAGAGCAGGGTCAAGCGTTTTACGAACTGAAAATGGGACTAAAGGGCAACTCCGGCGTTTCTTTAACCATATTAGCATATTGTCATTTTCAAACGGCATTGGCAGTCCTGTCACCGGTAGGGTGGTTCAGTTTGCTTAGAAACTAATCAATAATTTTAATTAAACAATAAACGAGGTACCGAAACCACAACGAGTAGCTGCTTCGTGTGACGTCACGATGAGTCGATGACGTCAGATCCTACACTACCGTAATGTAAACACGCACTAAAAAAAAAAGTTTACACCCTCTGGGTCGTATCTTGTCCCCAAATAATAATCGTCATCTGCCTTGCTTGCGTTTCCTTCCTTGAAAACTTAGCGCTCGCTGCTTTCCTGCCGAGAACGCTCTGTCACGCTGATAAATCGCAAGCCTTTCGTGACTATATAGGAAGTACCGGGCTCGCAAGGTTAGAGTGCGGCCGAGTGCAAGGTTAAGCGTTTTGTTATAGTGCAGTACACGTGGTGCTAACGCCAAAAAAAAAGAAGAAAAAAGAAAAAAGAAAAAAAAACCGAATTTGAGATGTCTTCTGACGACACGGGGAGCTTTTCGAGCTCTTTCGAACTAGACAGTGGCGATTTCCGTGACGATTTCAGCGCTGAAGGATCGCCCTTTGCTTTTGACCCACCGTCGCCGCCGCGCGAGACGTGCCCAAGCTCAAGCGGCATTGTGCTGTGGCAAGACGGAGAGGCGCACCGGTTGTCACGTGACGTATGTGAAGATGATTGTTGTCTCGTAGAAAGAGCAGCCAGCTTCGTAGTTTCTGGGCGAAGTGGCGGTGTAGTCTCTGACGTCACAAACACAGGGTGTCCAGTAAATGCCACACATTCGTGGGCATGAGTCAGGAACACGCAATGAAGCTTTAAAATTCACTTTCAGAAAAACTAAATAACTTGCAGTCATATCGTTTGGCACAGTTAATCAGAACGCGAAAGAGAACGTATACTCGACATTTTATTAAGGTCAGTGAACATCGAAAAATCTCCAGAGTCGCCCTTTAAGTATCGCGTACTTTCATAAAGTATACGCGAAAATTTCTTGAAGCTTTTACGAAGTCCTGCTAAATGCATGTTCCCTGTCAAATGACAGTCAGAAGAAATTACCAAGTACGTGAGTGCATCGTTAGAGAAGGGAATAGGAGTGCAGCCACAGTTGCCAACATTATAATATAATGTAAAAGCAGAGGCGCAGTTCTAACGTTGTCTTCTTGTGAAGATTTCATGATTTCACTTCGAATATTTTCCATTGTGAAATCGGCTCCGGCACATCTTGGAGCCCCGTTTCTTATTAAGTCCTCCCTGTCCATTGCGTGCAAGCGTACGTGCGCTGGTACTCGTCAAAACACGGCAGAAGAAAAAAAAAGAGAGAGAGAGAAAAACGTTGAATTCGGTCCCGATAGGAATGCGGCCGGGAATCGAACACGTGACCTTGTGCTCTGCAGCAGAGCGCCATAGCCACTCAGCCACCACGGCGAGTGCAATTTCGTATACTACGATGTATAATATGTCAATTCCCTCCGTTTTAGTTGTCTCAGTAAATACACATTAATTATTAAATTGGAGGGTTTTACGTTCCAGAACCACGATATGATTATGAGGCGCGCCGTAGTGGGGGACTGCGGATTAATTTCGACCACCTGGGGTTCTTAAACTGTACGCGGACGTTATTGCGTTTCACCCCCATCGATTGTCTCAGTAGACATGTACCAGTTAACAGAATCGTGACATTATTATTATTATTATTATTTAGGAGTGTGCGAAACTGTCGAATAACGAATCAAATATTGCCCCATTCGATTCGTTATTCGTCGCTCACACAGCCTGACTTTTCCGGCTAAGCACAACGACTTGCTATAAAATGTTGTTTAGACACGGCATTCAGCCGTAAGTATAGCTTCGTATTTATAAATTGAGCACCTTTGTCCTCTCATCGGATTAAATAAGTCATCCCTGACGCGATTTTTTTTTTTTTTTTTCATTCTTCCAATGCCGCAGACGAACTCTGGTGTAGCCGCGACGGCATGCACACAATTGGCCCTCAAGGTTACCTTTACAAACTTTATATGATAATGCACGACCGCGTACGCTCCGAAGAGCCCGAGTTTGCGAACAATTCATCTGCTTAGTTCCTTCTAACACTTCCTTTGTGCTTTTTAATGAACATATGCTTTATAATGTGCAGTGTAATCACAGAAACGTTCTATTTTTGTGATTACTAGGATGTGAAAATTGTGTGACATTAATGGTGCAAAGGCTGTACATTATTTGCAAGATATTCGAAAAATTTTCGACTCAATTCGCTCCTGGCACTATTCCATTCGTATTTGATTATGCCTCAAAAACTGCTATTCATAGATCAATATTTATTCTTATTATTACAGCCGAGATACGAAGTTGTGTGCTTGATGTTTTTCTTTTCGTAATTATTCAATTTTCGGCAATTATCCTTATGCAAATTGAGGGCCCAAATAAAAAATTTAGTTTACACAGAAGGAAGTGGGTGCTCCAGGTTTTAAAGATTACCGGGCCTAATTTGAGACCTCACAAATATTCAGAGCAGAATTCACTCACCGAGTAGAGGGGACGACAATGCTTCTTCAACCCTTGGTCGATATTGAACTGAAAAGAAATTACTAATTATAGAGAGCTGCTGTGAAATGGTCCTCGTAAATATATATATATAAGATAAAAGGGAAAAGAAAAGTGCCCAGGAATTCTCGAAAAGGTAGCATTATGCACCCAAAGATTCACGCGCTAATTAACCCATTTCGCAATCCGCACCCATACTCACCAAACTTTTCTTGACGTAAAAAGGGTTTTCACATCGGGCGGCGTTTGGGCGCAAGTCACTCACGATAGCAATCAGCGTGTTAAAAAAAAAAAAAATCGCCACACGAATACCACACGGCGCTAACGTAAGAGAAATTCTGTGAATATAGGCCAATATGATTTGATAGAAATATGAGCACGGTCAATTTCTTCTTATTTTACGGCTAAATGCGCGTTTATTTGTTTCTTGTCACGTCATACTAAAAATGAATTGTTTTTTTTTCTCAGTTCAGTTAATCAATTCTTCCTACAATATTCCAGACGACTTTTTTTTTTTTTTTTCCCCTTCGTTAACAGAACGTTTAAAAAGTCACCCGTGGCAATTGCACAAGTCTGCTCATTGAGCTGAACTACTCGAAGAGGTGGGCATTAAGTTACACTGGAAATGAAAATGCATAATCGACTAATTAAAGAAACTTCACTAACCAGTTTTTAACAAATATCTTAATATTTGCAATAGACGAAGAGGAAGAAAGTGATTTCACAAGGCATATTCACTTGCAATGAATTTCAAAACTAGCACCAGTTTTGAGATAAGCGCTGTCTAACTTCCGGTAAAAATTCACTGTTGTGCCATTTACAGTTTTAACAAAATGCCTTTTTATGCACTGAAGTTCGAAAATTGCTGGTACACCAATGAATTTCGTCGGAAACTTTGCGAATGCATATCTTGAAACTGGTATCATCCTCAAACTTGGTTCCACGTGGATATGACTTTAGAAGTCACCGGCTACAATTCGTAAATAGCAATATGTGTCGTAAAGTAATTAGTTCTAAAAGTAATTAGCGAAACTTGGTTAATAGTCAATATTCGTGTTAATTTTTCGTGCAAATAATGTCCACCTGTGAGTAATCTAGCTCAAGAAGAACTGACCTACATATCATCGGAGGGTTTTAAAAATTCTGTTAACGATTAAAAAAATAAAGAAAAAAAAAACACCCCATGTATTACTCCCTACATCGCTCTCTTTTCTTTCTCGCCCCCCCCCCCCCCCCCCGTTTTTTTTTTTTTTTTTTTTTTTTTTTTTTTTTTTTTTTTTCCTGACGGCTGCAAGCTGGTTAATGCAAACAAAGCAACTGTAGCTTCCTGAGCTATGGGGACGGTAATATTTTTACGCTATGAACTCGACAGGTTCAGAAGGACTACTACATTCATCGAAAACAGGGCCCGCTGCTTGGCTGGTTCAGTTCCAAGAAGTAGTGACCAGGGACAACGCTGAACCGCAGTGCAGTCAGAAGCACATAATTACACTCCGATTCAACCACAGATGCGGCCATAGCGCGCATGAACTGCACGCTGCGCGAGCCATTCCCCATCACCCCACCTCAACTCCTCGTTTACTGATCGCTTCCTTGAACGCTAGAAGCACGCGAGAAGCGCTTCACGGCTATCGCAACTCTTCGCAACGCCAAGGTTTACTGGAATTAGATTACGTGACGACTGCAGAGGGCACGGATGTTTATGTTTGCGCTGCATGGTCGCCTAAAGATAAAGCAGAAAACAGATGAAAAAATAAATATGTGCGAGCGCTGACCGTTTTTAGATCTTGGGCCGAATCCGGCGCAACGCAGAGAGAGGGAAACCTCAACTGACATTTCACTAACGCTAAAACAGGCAACAGATAGGCGATTCAAAATCATTGAAGATGAGAAGCAACACGTAGCGCTTGAGCATAGGGCTGTGCTGGCAACGGCCGATTACAAACAAGAAAGCACTCTTACTGCAGTGTCTTACCCCTGCAAACACGCGGTTCTACTGGCGTCACCTCTCAGTAGGCTCTGCCGACTCGATGGTGCGTTTACTTAACGCGAGACGTTTATTTCCAAGCGCTTCCCAAAACCGGTTGGAGACTGGTGCCATGCGCGAGCCTCCGACGCCGCATGAACGAGACGCAATACGCAAATGAGGCGTGCGTGCAGTAGAGAACATGCGGCGAGCCTGTTGCACAAGCGCCGTTGAATCTCAAAACCGAGCGGGGCGCACCTTCGCGGGTGAGAGCGGCCAGCGGAGTGCGCCGTGCTGCTAGATTCCCAACGGCGCCGACACTAGGTGTCGGTACGTTTCGAAAGAATCGATTAAAGCAAAGTTAAAGCACAGGAAGAAATAGCAAAGAAAAAGAAATGCTGAAGTTGAGTTGAAGAAACGCGATCATACGCGAACAGCAGTTAATGTACCCCATAAACGTAAAATACGTGCACCACATTGAGTCAAAAAGTGAAAGTTAAAAAATGTACTACATGAAAGTATGTGACAGTCGACAGACAGAAGTTGCGTAGGAAAGCTGCAACAGCATCTTTTATACTGCTCGCACGAATTAAAAAGCCGCGTGCCAGCTTTGCTTTCGCTTGACAACTGAAAGCAACAATGGCCAATAATGTACTACAAAAACAAGAAAAAGTAAAATCTAAGCGCGCGGAATTTAACTACGTTTAAGATGCCGCATAAAAAGGCTTCACAATGCTTCTTCGCATTACTTTCAAATTAATCCTGCGCGCCAACCACAGACAGCCGTCACAATATCAAGCAGTGCATTTTCTTTACACTTTTCTTCTACTTTCACGATACCGGGAAACAGTTCACATTTCCTCGAGCGCTTCGATCTCTTTCTGCAAATGCCGGCTGATCATTTCGGTAGCGTGTAAGCAACAGGAGCTCCCAAGAACGAACTCTGGAATACTCACCGGAATGACACACTGGCTAGCGGCGACTCTGAGGGACAAATTATCCTATACCAGACTCAAGGCACATTGTTACATTCATTAGACGAGTGCTCTGCGACCGCAAGACAACAAAAGCACATGACGTTGTGCGATTGGTCCCGTCTGTCACGTGACTACCACAAATGGTGCTCGCCGCCGAGCGGTTTTTGGCGGAAGTACGTAAGTAACAAAACGTAAATCTACAAAAATATATTACAATTTTATGTTATACGTTTGCGAAATTAAGCAGTTCTCATTTTATATTACCAAGAAAAAAAGTATTATATAGGGCGCATTCAATTTGACAATAGTTTAGTGTGCATGTCGGCAACATTGAAGTGGATTGAAGACGAGCGCATCAAAATTGGATTTAACCGCTTTTTTCTGCGCATGCGTAAGAAGCAGCAGCTGCGGGAGAAAGGGGACGTTCAGTCCTTAAAATTTTTTCTTCGCCTGGGTACTGGGAGGACGTTGTTAGCTCCGTTCGTCCCTAGCAGGTTGCGCGATCGCACTCCTGGCAGCACAGAATGGAGAGAATGCGTGGCTGGCGCGGCGAAGAAGGCGTATCCGATGTGAGTTTGTTGCGACGGTGGCATTTATTAAATTCTGATGGTCGCAGGGGGTTATGTTTGGAAGTGAGGTGTCGTCTCGAATAACTTTTATGATAACGTATTACGTCGTGCCGATACATTGTTCATTAGTGTCACTGAGCATACCGCACACTTCAGGACATTCGCGGGAACGGAAACAGTTTATGAATTCAACTGTTAGTACTCTGTATGTCAAAGTAAGAAAACTGAACGTCGCTATGCACTTTAATAGCCGTAGATTATTGTGACAGCTGTACAGCAACATTTACAAAGCGTTACGCCGCGCCGATGTTTACGAAAAAGCTTCAAATGAATTGGAACACATTTCGTATTATTTGTTAATGTAAGAAAAATGAATGTCGTTATGCAATATTTCATAGCCTTGTACAGACCCTTGTGAAAGTTGTACATAAACACTGATCGACTACGTGGTACAGATTCGTAGTTATTCTGAGGCGCTTGTATATAATTAAGGAACGCGTGCCTAATTCCCGTTACGATCTTGTATACGGGACGTGCTAGGTTTGCGAAGCAAGCGCCCAAATCACCACAACCACTCTGAAGGCCTGCCAGCACATTTATTAGGCGTCTCTGTGTTTGTACTGTGACAGGAGACGTGACTGCGGGCGCCGCGAGTATCACACCATATCCGCGCGCGGTGACTGTGGCCCCTTCGCACTCTTGGTATGCTTCACCGCAATACATTGCGTATGCTTGACCGCGTATCACAGAGAAGGTGACAGTAAGGAACCGGCATTATGCAGCGCTCGAACCTTTTTCTGAGTGACTGCGCATAGAAAACACATACACGTACAAGAGCATTTCGTCGATCTTTACACCTCTTTATTGAATGAAAAGGATAGCTTACGCCTGTGACCGTGAGTTAAAAGATCGATAAAGACTCTGGGCACTTATTTGCATGTGTAAAAAATAGAAAACTTTATTTATGCAGGTGTCCATGCTCCTGCTAGAAACTGCAATTCAGTGGTGTACCTATGGAGCTGGATCCGGCAACTTATGGAAACACAGCCGGCTCATCAGTCACAAAGTAGGAGCTGAAGAAAACGATGTAATGCTGATATTACACCTCATTGTATAGTGCTTACTTTGTGTTTAGCGAGTAGCAAAGGTATTGGACTTAACATCTAACTATGTCTTAATATGCAGTGCTTATGTGGCGGATAGGAGACCAGAAGGTGAGAGCAATGTTCTGAGATCAGGCAGGACTGCCTTCATCTGTGTAGTGAAATTGTGTTTATTATTTGTGTAACGTCAGTGCACTCACTTTCTTAAGTCTGACATTTAGTGTAGCCAGGGCTTAAAGTCTCCCTTCAGTGGAGGGGAGGCCCTCATGGGGCGGTGACCAGTATAAAGGGTGCACACTCACACATGCTCTGATATATATATATATATGTTCGCTTTCATTTTATTGGCACGGAAAAAGCCAACGTCAAGTAGTGTAGCGAAAAATTTGTTAAGGGTGCTCTTCAAATAAATACATTATTCTGAATGTATTTTGGCCACTTATTTAATGTGCCAATTCAATCAAAAGTAAATTGTTGCCTTGCTTCATTGACAACCGCCGGCACTTACACAATATATTTTATGGTTTCAGACCTACTTACCTACAAAAGTGTTGAAAATGTATGCATCTTTGGTATAAAATGACACTCATAATGCATAACTGAAAGAATGGAAATTAACCGGTAACCTAAAGAAACCAAGGTGAACCTTCACTAATTCATGAGTCACGCTCAGGTAGCTCCTGAAACAGTATGCTGTGCCATGGATCTTAGTTGAACAAGGGTGGTGACGGTCATGTGCAGCGTCTCAGAGAAATTAATGCAACAGTACGACAATACCTGCTTTCATGTTTTTGCTAATGCTACATCAACCGCTTAATCACGATTAAATAATTATTCAACAAATTGAAGAGTTAGCATTGGCCACACAATGCACTATTGGCAATAAAATCACCTCCAGCGCTTGTTGAGGGGGCGCCGAGCCCCTCCTTGGAGAAATGGAAGAGGGGCCGGCCCCCCCAGGCCCCCCCTGACTTTAAGCACTGACTGCAGCTTACAGCTTCTGTCGGTGCAGGTGCTTCTTTACTGGAAACGACCTTTGATTTATCAAATAAAGTTGCCATTTTGTAGATTTACAAGTTTTCCTTTTCTGAATCTGGAAGATCTGGCCGAATGCATGTGTATCAGAGTTTGTCCTCCATCAGATTTAATGGTACATTTCACCTTGAGTTAGCCCAACACACTTCCATAACCACAGGATACTACGCGTGGTTCAGTACAGATGAGCACTGCGAATTCAACTATGTTTATGACACACCTAACTACTCCTTCTGCTTGCTCTTGCTACTAGTGCATCATTCTCCAGCACGAGCAGCTACTGCACTTGTTCCTGTGCACATGTATCCTATTGTAACAGTACTGAAAGTTGGGCGAGTTGGTAGCTAGCCATTATGAAACTGCAGTGCACACACAAGAAACGAGGACACAAGGCAAAGGTAGCACACAAGTGCTGACTCACAACTCAGTTTATTTTTGGAAGTAAGTTATATGTATATATACCCAGGCTGCCTAAAGTGAGCATGTGCTAGAGCATGCAGAATAAAAATAACGATATTTAAGAAATAAAAAATATACACAGAGCTTCTTCTACATATGTTAACAAAATCAGAAATCAGGTGGCGCTCAAAAAGGCAAATTCCTTGTCAGTTAGGGCTACAGATTGCTCACTTATGCACATATCAGCACACTTTTTGCTTGTTTCTTGCGTGTGGGCTGCAGTTTCATAAAGAAAACATGCGCTGGCAAGTGCCAGAACAATTCATGTGATGCTCACACTTAGCACAAACACTTGGTGCATCACAGACTAGTGGGAACAAAAGGACATGGCAGCAATTGCTTCCTTTCATGCCCTAGCTATAGCACTGTGCCTGGCAAGCATAAGATATTTCCACTCTGTAAAGGCACTTAGCTAAAAGCAGTGAAGTTGGCATGCGGGTGCCTGGTTTTAGTCCCTCCTGACATTCAAGTAAAGCCTCGCCTTGTGCACCAATAAATGTGCGACCACAATCTCTCTGCCTACTATACCAAGTGTAACATTCTGAGTGACAAAATTTTGTAGTATTCTTCATTACTCTAGAAAAGTGATTTTCTCCACGTCCTAGAATAATCGTAGACCTTTACTTTGACACTGTAGGTCACTGTATAAAGCAAAAGCTCTTGAGCTGAAAAAAATTTTATCGCGCAAATGTTAATGTACTTAAATAGGCAATGGAGTGTACTTCATTTTTAGAATGCTCAACCCCATTGGTGGTATGCTTGCATACCACCAACATGCACAAACTGAACAGCATATCTAAACAAGGAAATGGCTAGCCCGTCACAGTTATGTCGCGTCTCATGCTATTTCAAAACTTGGGACAGTTATGTATGGCATGGCCAAGGCATCCCGACTCATCATATCACCCATGTAGTGGCAGCAATGACACTATATGTGTATACAGGAAAAGCAGTTTTATTGGACTGTGGTGCTTTACATGCACCCATCTTCAAGCGCAAAGATGTCTTTGCACGTTGCCTGTGTTGATATGAAGCCACTGCAGCTGGTGAGCAATGTGCATGCACATGGCACTGGCTTCGTCCCTTTGGGCAGCCATCCTCATATTGCACAATGTAGAGAAGGTGAAGGCCTTTAAATCAATTTCTGTACTTTATAGTTTTTATTTACCTTTCACCTACTCTTGCTAACAGAAATGTCTTTCTGGCAAGACTCTAAACATTGCAAGGCACAGTGTCAGGCAACCTTTCATAATCTTCAGCATAAGCTTACTGTAGAAAGCTGCTTTTTGGTTTGTATGTATGAAATCAACAGGCAAGCAAGCTAGACAGACTAAAGGCTGGCTGATTTGACAGCTCTACACAGCGTGTACTGCTTAGAGCAGGCAAGTCAAGTTGGTCATGGGATGTGTAGCAGATGTAGTTATTACCTTAGTATATTGTGTGTGTACATAACCTTTCTTTGAGAAATATGTTCAGTCACTTTTCATTAACTTTACCTTGTCAGGACATGCATAACAACTTTCTTGATAGCCTAGTTCCTACAAAGTATTCTAGAACGAGAACAGTGCAAACTGATTGGAAAAGGAGAGGAGACAGACACAGCACTGACTTGTGACTGAATATTTTTGTTTGTGGCAATGTATATGCACGGAAAGGATGGGGTTCAAGAACACGAACACATAATGTGAGGTCAAACGTGAGGTAAGAGTGAAATGTCTAAACCAATGCAGCAAGCTAACCTTGAAATGATTAACAGAACAGGAATGCTGGGGGACCTGCTGTGCCCTTCTTAAGTGCAACAGTTACCACTCGAATGTTGAAGTGTCTTTTCAACGTCCCATTGATTTCCACTGTTTTTACTATAAATGGGCAAATGCATCTCTGGTCATTTACCAGAAGATGCGCATTTTCTCCACAAGACAAAGTCCACTAATGCTAGTTCCTTCTAAGTCACCTAAGCAAAATAGCATTTAATTCAGTCAGTATTGAAGTAAGCTTCCAATCACTCCAATCATGAAATAGTTCGGTTGTCCACCTTGCGCAAAGCAGTTATTAGCTGGTATAATGTCAGGATTTGTTTATCATTTACCACTGATCACTGATGACCTCCTGATCCTGGTGACAATGCAGCTAGTATGCTGTGGCGACTACTCACAAAGTGTGAAAAGGAAAATAATTATTGAATTGTTTCAGGCATCATTTTCTCAAACATCCCTCCCTCCCCCGCTTCCAGGTGTGCTTACGGAAGGGCAAAAAAGGAGTCCTGCTGCAGTACACGTCTCATACATAAATCGCTGCAACGGTGGAAATATATTGTGCCGCTATATTTATTCAATGCTAATGCATTACCATCAATAGTCAACGTGATATGGGTTCTGCAGCAATTTTTTCACTCTCTGCCTTCATCCATGCCACTTCACACTTCTACAACAGTGCCCAGCTTTTTGGGACAAACTCTCTATTCCATGTATTCCCTAGCACACACGTGCAGATGTACATGGACATATAACTGTAGCAGACGATCTGCAATCTTAGGCAATCGTCTACCACTGGATTCAAGAAACATCTACATGTCTTGAATTTGTGTTTATATTTACAGGTACTCAAATTAATATGTATGCATATACTAAAAAGAAGCTTAATGGCATAGGAGCGCCTGTCTGTGGGATAAACATTCGTGCTAGCAACATAAGCCCCACTCTGTGAAAGCACTTTTAAATTTCTTTTCTGGGCATTCCAACATTGTAACAACTGGTATTGTTTACACCACACTGTGTTTTGTGCCCCAGAAAGTATACACACATACATCAAAGGAAGGTCTCCAGAGTCAGATTGTAGGCTACTCTGATTTGTTAAATCTTGGGGCCATGCTAAAAATTGATCAAACTAGTTAAAAGATGCAGTCAAGAACACAACAGTCGAAAGAGTCCCTGCGTAATGACAAAAGGCTGGTATTTGTGTTGTGTGTGCACAAATTTTCATACTGCATAAAAAGTGTGGCAGTAGGATATGGTGTGCACAGTGGCATCAATAGGGGGGGAGGGGACCTCCCTGAGTGCAGCCCCCCCCCCCCCCCCCATGAGTGGCTGCTGTGTTGCAGTCACCACTCAAGCCTTTCTATTCCTCATGGCTACAGGCTCATAGCCAAATTAACTAAACGTCTGCGCACAGGGCAGCTGAATGGGGCAATGAAGAGAATAAGTTGAAGCAGAGAAGTGCTGAGTGTAAGCTTTCAGGCACTTTCATATGTGGCGCTGAGACGAGACGTAATTACACAAGGGGGGGCAGCTTCATATTAGAAACAACGCACACATGTGGCTTAGAGTTGCTTTCTTGTAATTGTTTTAAATACATACCTCTGAGCTGCTTATGATAAACAAAAGCATCAGGAGAACAGAAATTACAAATCTAACATTCTCTCGTCTCCTATTTTTGGAATAAAGCGAGGTTGACTGTCAAATGTATCCTCTCTTTCTAGTTGCTCACGCTGTCACTAAATATTGCATACACATGCTCAACGATGGCAGTTACCCCATAGATATCATTGAAGAAATTATTGACGAGGAAAGGGCTCAGGTTTTTATGACTTTAAAGGCAGAACACAGGTACCTGTACAAAGCTAGAATATACTGAAGCACATGGAAAGGCTCAGGTATAGTGAAAAAATTGCACTAGATATAGCAAAGCATTTGCAAAGTCTTGGGTAGATACTTAACAGTTGCAAGACAAGATCCCTAGAACTTCCAAAGCTTCGATGTCCTTGATGCATAAGCTTGGCATATATCTGCGATTTTTTTTTCTTTTGAGCATGGGTTGCGAAACCTTGAAGTACGGAACTGTTTACTGTGCACCTTCAATTTAATTTAACATGTATGTTTATTTAGTCTGCTCAACGCTAAGATCTCTTATCCTCCCAACAGCACATTAGGTTATCATTATCATTAGCACATTAGATTATCAGCATATTAGGTTATCACCTAATAATTTTAATGGAAGAAGTACATGCTGATAAAGTATATATGTCCTTTGTTGATTCATTTGCCGAGCAGATCATTTTGGCTGATCTGAGAGAGGTGCAGTGGGTAATGAGGCTGAAGTGGTCGCATGGTGTGTACAAACCTGTGGCATGACAGCGGACTCGCACAAGATTCTGATGAAAATCACCGATCTGTTCTTGAACCCATCGGTCGTGGAACTGAAATACTCTTGCAAAGCTGTATTGTTCGGAAAAGTACAAGCACGTTTTTGCTGGTTTGATTCACTGTTAAGGCGTTGATAGATAGTCCGGCGTTTCGAGCGTGCGAGACAGCGGCCGGCGAAGTCGGATACATCATGCTGGCCTCTCCAGGATTGCCGAAAACTTACTACCTGCTCGGTTTGGCACGCTTAACATGGCCAGCAGCAGCGCACCGACTTGCTCGATCAGCTGTTACTGCTGTGCATGCGCATAAATGCGAAGCCAGGGCGCGCTTTTTCATTGTTGTTGCCTCAACACATTTTCATTCGGCGAAGGCGCAAACTCTGCACGCTTCTTTCAGTCCAGAGAGCAAGCGAACCTAAAATCAAGTTTTGCACTTTATACTACAAATATGTAGCGAACCTTTCCAGCTACTTTTGCATTCCTGTTATCTATTTTACATTCAAGATTTGCGCGATGTGACTGCTGCTTCGCTTAGCCGTGGTTATTGCAGTAGTTGGCCCATTGTTTCTCTCGCAGAGAACAGAAACGATAAATAATTAACAAACCGAAGGTTCTGCTTACTACAATAAAAACACATTTGCACACCATATGTGGAGGTATGGCTTGTGGTGTGTGGCCTGACCATGACTGCATGATTACTCCATGCTATCTTCAAACATATCGCTTATATATGGCTGCTGTGTAAACTAATGAAAGAAAAAAATATGTTTCTGTGCAAATTAATGTAGCTCACTTACTGCAAGAACCTTAACTAATTTTCAATGTTATTCTATAACTGACGTATCCTGCATTTTAAGTGGCCAAAACTGTGTTCGCCTCTGAACTGCCCCTGTCAAAAAATGCAATTGACTCCAATTGGGAAATATCCAATTGGTACCAATGGGAAAATTTCCAATCGTAAATTAGTACATAATTGGAGCAATTAGACCAGCTGGAACGTAACCAATTGGTTTTTGTTGGAGTGACCAATTGTACCCAATAGGTACCAATTGGTTGGAATGACCAATTGCACCAACGGGCAATACCAATACACATTATATATATATACCGAGCCTATACAAAGCAAACCTAAATAGGATTCCATCTGTCATAAACAGGTTTGCTATAGCCTTAGTACTGCATGCATATATAGCTATAACTCGTTCCAATTACTTTGAATGGGTACATACACTGGAAATATGATTTTCAAGTTCGTTACATTCTAGTTTATTCCTATTGGTAGTCCAATTAGACTTAGTAGTTGGGAATGTAAGGTGGGCCTAGCTGGTTCAAACTGGCAAGTCCAATTGGACTCAATTGGTTCCATTCCTGACTCAATTGTAACCAAATGGAGGTAAGGATTTCCAATTGGGCCCAGTTGATTCCAATTGGCAACTCCAATCGGACTCAATTGGTGTCTTCTCTGACCCAATCGTAACCGGTTGGAACAGTGGCGCACCGACGGGGGGGGGATTCGGGGGTTGTAACCCCCCCCTGAGGCCGACTTAACCCCCCCTTTTGTTTAACCCCTTTTCTTTCCTTTTGCATTTGAGTACTGCAACTAAGATGTAAGACGCGCAATCGTCTGCACACTCGCAAAAAGCGCATTTTTGACAATTTCCAGTGAAGAAATAGAAATTAGTGCTGTTTAGATGGTATTGGCAAACTGTCAACCCCCCCCCTGGCAGAGATCCTGGGTGCGCTACTGGGTTGGAAATAAGTATTTTCCAATTGGTTCCTATTTTTCCCAGTGGATTCCTATTGGAAAAGCTAATTGGAGTCTTTTTTTTTTTTTTTTTTTACTTACTTGGAGGACACTTACTGCTTCGCTCCGAACTGCAAGTCGGGTTCTAAATCTCTGTGAAAGAGGCCTAAAATAGCCCTGTTTTCGGTGCCAAAAGACCTTGACCTTTGTAGGAAATAGGAACTGGCCCTTCATCCAGCGGACAAGCAACTGCAGCCGACATTAGTTGTGTGCGAGCGACACTTTCAAGAACATTTCATTCAGCGCGATTTCACCCATGTGGGCAACGGAGAGGTTGACCTGATTCCAAGGGAGCGTCCACGGCTTACCAACGATGCAGTGCCATCAATTATGCCAGGTGCTCCTGCCTATACCTCTCTAAAGTGATTCCCCAAAAAAGGAAAACGAAGAATTCTTTAGGACTGCGCTTACAACAGGTGATTGAGACAGCAAGCTGTTCTGAGAATGCGTAGAGATCCCAGGAACGAGATGTTAATGGAGCCTGTGCAAATGCGACAACTTTCAGTTTTCTACACCTACGCTTGCCGAGATCGTCGGCTCGTGTGTTCTGCCTCGCGGCCGCTGGACACGGCATTCAGTGGAAGGTACAACGGCTGCGGCGTTTTCCGTTAGCGTGAAAAACGGAAACAGCATCGCGCTCACTAAGGTCATCCTCCTGGAATCGTGTGAACATATGTGAGAGCAAATGTTTCTGTCCAGGGAATGGTGGTGCAACGACTGTTAATTAAATCTGCAGAAGAAGTCGGCTCCCTCCTTGTGGACTTAGACGAAATACTGCCATGTCAAGGCAGTAAAGCCATGCATAAATGCTGCCATGCCAAGCAATAAAACACGATAGCTAGATTTCTCGAAATTGAAACATTAGAACCCGCTAAATATCGCGTAGACACGTTTCCTTATACCATATAAAACCACTACAGTATAGTTTTATGCATGGGAAAAATGCATCTACGTCTTTAATGCAATAGGCTGGAGCGCCGCGTTTATACCAATAAATGTGACCAATCGCCAAGCTAGCAAATTGACTTAAGCATTTCGTTTTTTCTAACTAGACGACAACAACAATTTCCTCATTCTGGCTTGGCCTACACTGCTGAGAAAGGTATTATAACGCGTACATAAAAACTAAAGTCAGAGGCAGCGATACTATCGAACACGCTGCTCGTCTACACAGCGCTGCCCACGTTGCACACAGCTGAGCCGTTATATAGAGTTACTGTATAATATACAGTAACTCTACCGTTATACTGTCCGCAGCACCACTTCTGTGTCATGATGCGGAGAAGTGGGGAACTACGCTGGGTCGGCACACCTACCCACGAGCGGCCGTACGCCTACCGATCTAGCCACCATAACGTTACGGTGGCTAAAAGCCACCGTAATAACGTGTAGCTGGCGCCTCGAGGATGAAGCTGTACGACACAAATGAGTGCATGGCTTCAGAACGGCGCAACAAGGAAGACGAAAAGACGAAAGATCACACGAATACAAGCGCCGGCGCTTGTGTTCGTGTGTTCTTTCGCCTTTTCGTCTTCCTTAATTGTTGCGCCGTTCTGAAGCCATGCATCCGTACCAACTCGCCCAATTGTCAGTGCTACACAAATGAGTGGTCGGACGCCACGATTCTGATTTCAACCAACTTTTACTAGTTAGAAGCGCCACATTGCCCTACTCAGTGTTTTTTTTTTTTTTTTTCCACAGCGTAAGCTGTTATGGGCGCATTCCAATAGCCGTTTCCGGTCGCGATGATGCCGCCGCCGCCCCCGCCGCGTAACCGCTATCGCTGGAAATGAGAAAAAAGTACCCGGTTTCCGCCGGAATCGAACCAAGGACCGCTGCACGCGAGTCGGATACGCATGAACCAAATGCTACTCCTCTGCTGGTAACCTAACCGCACGCGTCTCATTATTTCTGTGGCAAACGAAACTCCTTCTATCTGGAAATTGAATGCGTTCGGTGAATTTCTCCGCCCGCCATCTGTTCCGCGTCTGATCAACTTAAGTTTTGCATACATTTTTACATGTCACTCACGCATATAAATAGATGTATAGTGCGTTCAGTATGATCGGCAGGAAGTGGCAATAGCCAATTCGACAACTGAACATTCTTAGGCCTCAACTGCGTCTCCAACAACGCCGCATCCGGTTTGTGGCTCTTCTGCGAAAGCCATTGTGCCGTTGCGTCTGAGGGCTCTATTCTCGACACGCATGGCGGCTGCACGGCCGCCATTATCCGGTCAAAGGTTTATTTTATTTTCTACGAACAAAATTGGGAACGAACATTGTGACTCCATTTATTTACTTTAGCAATCTTTTTTGAAAGTAATTTTGCCTTTTTTTCTGGCGGGCACGTGCTCTGTAAACAGTCGTCTTATCGTTCTTCTTTATTACAGCGAAGCTGTTAAAGGGATACGGACACAAAATCTGCAAATTTTACGAGAATGCTGAAAATGAATTTTCAGTGTGTGATTACACCGAAAAGAAGTAGTCACTTAGCTCATTTTTGAGACGATGGCTTTATTTTTGGCGTTTTTGTGAGCGCGCGCCTCGCCGCCCGACCCGCGGGAGTTGGAAGGCGTGACGTCACGACACCCTCGTCGGTTAGCCAGCCGGCCGGCCGCGGTCATTCGAAGCGCGCCGACGCCGTCATCGCGAGCATGGATTCGAGTTCTGGTTCGTCTACCAGCGATGAGTACACGTCTGAAGACGAGGACCATTCCAACTTGGCAAGAAATATTACCGCTTACGGTTACGATCCTTCCGCGTCAAGCGACAAAGAAGAGCAGGCGGCCGTGGAAGTGCCGGTCAGATTTTCGCGAACCGTAGCGCGAAGATTTCGCTCTGCACCAGACACTTATGCAAGAATGATTGGTCATTTCCTGGTGTAAATTTTCGGCAGTGTCGTAATCGTGTTGCTGCCGAAGATTTACACCAGCAGCGAAGTAGAATACACTTGGTTACTGCAATATTAGCTGTTTTTGTCTGTTTGAGCTCTGCGCCACCAGGTGGCAGCACCATACAGGCCGCTCACGTTTACGGTTCCGTCCGAACGCCCCAACGCCCGCGTTTACCCGATTACCGCAGACAAGCCAAAGCTCTCTAATAGGCAGGTATCCAAAGTTAACGCACCTTCTCGTCTCTAGGAAACGTGTGCGACGGCGTGTCACGACCGACAATGCTGTTAGAACAGCAATGTCTGGGCATTTCCTTCCGCCGCGACGAACGCGTCAATACCGAGCGACGACCGCGGGAAGCCTCATGTAAGACGCACCACCTGCGTGGAGCGCCGACGGGGATAGTGTTTCAGACGGACCACGTGCGAAGATCGCCGAAAGGGGTTAAACAAACGCTGCAAGGGACCGACACCTCGATGTTTAGCTGCGGCACCAAATGCGTATCTTGCGACCGGGCGCAAGGGGAACTGGCGACTCCATCACCCACGCGAATGGAGCAAAGCGGGAAGGCAGTGCGGGAGGGAGGGAGTGCGGCTTTTGCTCTGCGAGCAATTAACTGCGTACTTTTACTTTGCGCGGCGACGCGCGGTCGCGCACGCTGTATCTTGAAAGCGATCTGCAACACGGCTCCTACCTTTTAAATGAAAAATGAGACATCCACCCAATAGTAGCTATTGCTACAAAGCTACCTTTGTATGTGCTGTGCTTTCGCCGCTCAGTTTTCGTTGAAGCGATAGACCGCATGAACCTTCGCTCGCTGCTGCTTGCCCGCTTGCTCACGCCAGCGTTTTGACAGCGGTTGTGTGCGGCAATAGCGCACCCAGGATCTCTGCCAGGGGGGGGGGGGGGGGGTTGACAGTTTGCCAATACCATCTAAACAGCACTAATTTCGATTTCTTCACGGGAAATTGTAAAAAAAATGCGCTTTTTGCGAGTGTGCAGACGATTGCGCGTCTTACATCTTAGTTGTAGTACTCAAATGCGTAAGGAAAGAAAAGGGGTTAAACAAAAGGGGGGGTTAAGTCGGCCTCAGGGGGGGGGGGGGGTCCAACCCCCGAATCCCCCCCCGTCGGTGCGCCACTGGTGTGCGGTCATCGAGTGTGATCTATTCATGTTTGCGTGTACGCGCTGACACCATACTTGTTAATTCAGTTGTAAGCGAATGTGCGAAAGTTTATACAGCCGATAAAACTACTATCCTTACTCCGTATAGCTCGCTACTAATTTGCTATCGCAATTGATGCTTGGCAACGCGCAGAACTGTTGTCGACGGCGGCGACGTTTTGCCCGCGTTCGCACCGAACGCGCGCGGCGTTGGTGACGTGTTCATGAAGAACGTGCCAACCTTTGCCATATACGCCCTATGGCGGTGTACTCGCGTTTGCTCTCCGCCGTGTGTTCGCTCTCCGTGAAAGCGCGCGTCCCCCGCGCGCTTTCACTCGCACATACGGCGCGCGGCGACGATTTTATCGCCCTTGGACTTAATACGGAACCTCACGGCGGCGACGACGACGACGCCGACAGAAATCCGCTTGAAGTGTCCATATATTTGCTATCGCAACAAAAAAAATCAATTGCACAACCCCATTCGAACTCGGGTCCCCTCAATCACGAACGCGACGCTCTTCGGTGACGCCATGAAACCAGAGGAAACCCGTAGTTATACGGAGGTTTAAGGTACCCGTCAATATAGTGTTATGGCTAGACTGAAGGGCCCCCTTCTAGGTTTTTTCTGTTGTGGATCCAGCGAAATAGAATGAATGACACCTCTGCGGTTGCCTACCTGTCTTTAAGGAGCCGTGGGTTTAGACGCCGTGGTCTCTTCCCTTGCGACACCAAATTCGAATCGCCACAGGTCCCGCTGCTTGCGCAACGCAAGCGGCGGCGCTGCCGTCTCTTGTTCGCTTCGATGTTTACTCGCGCCGCGCTCCTATAAAGCCCCTCCATCTTCCAAAAGTAGCGCCATTATTAGATCTTGCCGCCACGGCTCCTACCTTTTAAATGGAAAATGAGACATCCACCCAATAGTAGCTATTGCTACAAAGCTACCTTTGTATGTGCTGTGCTTTCGCCGCTCAGTTTTCGTTGAAGCGATAGACCGCATGAACCTTCGCTCGCTGCTGCTTGCCCGCTTGCTCACGCCAGCGTTTTGACAGCGGTTGTGTGCGGCAATAGCGCACCCAGGATCTCTGCCAGGGGGGGGGGGGGGGGGTTGACAGTTTGCCAATACCATCTAAACAGCACTAATTTCGATTTCTTCACGGGAAATTGTAAAAAAAAAATGCGCTTTTTGCGAGTGTGCAGACGATTGCGCGTCTTACATCTTAGTTGTAGTACTCAAATGCGTAAGGAAAGAAAAGGGGTTAAACAAAAGGGGGGGTTAAGTCGGCCTCAGGGGGGGGGGGGGGTCCAACCCCCGAATCCCCCCCCCCCCGTCGGTGCGCCACTGGTGTGCGGTCATCGAGTGTGATCTATTCATGTTTGCGTGTACGCGCTGACACCATACTTGTTAATTCAGTTGTAAGCGCATGTGCGAAAGTTTATACAGCCGATAAAACTACTATCTTTACTCCGTATAGCTCGCTACTAATTTGCTATCGCAATTGATGCTTGGCAACGCGCAGAACTGTTGTCGACGGCGGCGACGTTTTGCCCGCGTTCGCACCGAACGCGCGCGGCGTTGGTGACGTGTTCATGAAGAACGTGCCAACCTTTGCCATATACGCCCTATGGCGGTGTACTCGCGTTTGCTCTCCGCCGTGTGTTCGCTCTCCGTGAAAGCGCGCGTCCCCCGCGCGCTTTCACTCGCACATACGGCGCGCGGCGACGATTTTATCGCCCTTGGACTTAATACGGAACCTCACGGCGGCGACGACGACGACGCCGACAGAAATCCGCTTGAAGTGTCCATATATTTGCTATCGCAACAAAAAAAATCAATTGCACAACCCCATTCGAACTCGGGTCCCCTCAATCACGAACGCGACGCTCTTCGGTGACGCCATGAAACCAGAGGAAACCCGTAGTTATACAGAGGTTTAAGGTACCCGTCAATATAGTGTTATGGCTATACTGAAGGGCCCCCTTCTAGGTTTTTTCTGTTGTGGATCCAGCGAAATAGAATGAATGACACCTCTGCGGTTGCCTACCTGTCTTTAAGGAGCCGTGGGTTTAGACGCCATGGTCTCTTCCCTTGCGACACCAAATTCGAATCGCCACAGGTCCCGCTGCTTGCGCAACGCAAGCGGCGGCGCTGCCGTCTCTTGTTCGCTTCGATGTTTACTCGCGCCGCGCTCCTATAAAGCCCCTCCATCTTCCAAAAGTAGCGCCATTATTAGATCTTGCCGCCACCGCGCTCATCCCGGCGTTTCCTTCTCGCCGCCTCCTGTAGCCCCCGCCTCCTCCGCCCCCGCATTGGCCAATCCGTGTCACGTGGACGCACGCGTTGCGCATTTCTGTATTTTTTTTTCTTTCCAGCGCACTCCAGAGCGATGCAAATGCTATGAGCACGCCTTATGAACAAAAGATTTTTATTACCCCTAACGACGGGGAAAATACAGCGATACGCATGCGGCTAGAACCCTATATTGCACATGGCTGCTCATTAGCATAATTCGCGCGGCTCGTCGTACCACAAATTATGGCGGAAAATCTAAGCGATTGCGACCCAGTGCAACGTCAAACTGACATTTACGAAACGTCCAGGCCCGTAGCCAGGAATTTTTTTCGGGTGGGGGGTGGGGGCACTTGCTGAGGCTTGGCCACGGTGTAAGATATATACTCTTTAGGTGGGTACACTTCTTGGCTTGCTTGCTAGACGCGATCGACCAGATAAAGTAGCAAGGGCGCGCGTCTATCGGGGCGGTGACGGCAGCGGATACCTATAGGCGGAACGACGCAACTTCAGTTAGGACGCAGGCGAGAGCGTGCGCCGACATGGAACGCGCGCATGCCCTCTCCCCCATGACCTACTTTCGTGCGTCACTCAATCACTTCGAATTTCCCGCGAACCGCCGGTTGCTATAACAACGGGAGATTAAACCAATAAAAAGCTTTCTGTGTTGAAGTTGCGTCGTACTGCCGATAGGTATCCGCTGCCGTCACCGGGCCGATCGGCGCGCGCCTTTGCTACTTTATCTGGTCGATCGAGTCTGGCGAGTGTCCTCACCTAAAGAGTATACATATATCTTACACCGTGGGCTTGGCGAGAGTCCAGCGCTACTGTTCGAGGCTGCAGCTGTTTTCTGATGATGATCATGTCGGTAGCGGTTGGGCTGCGGGAGCTGCCGATCGCTGCCGATAACTTCGGCAGCCGGAGGTTCATTCAGACGCAACGGCGCGCAATGGCTTTTGCAGAAGAGCCACAAACCGGATGTGGCGCTGTAGGAGACGCAGTTGAGGCGGGTGAAGCCACAACAGATTTCGTGGATGTGTCGAGCGCAGAAATTGTAGGGTCATCTCTTTTAACGATGTTTAAAACCACGGTGCGATCAGTTCAGGTCATCTGACAGCGAACATTTTCCATAGGACATGTTAACAACTACAGTCTTTGGTGAGGCCTTGAACAGACTAAGTGTGGAAATAAGTTGGAGGTGGAAGCAGTTGTTTTGATCAAGAATTTAACTGAACTTTCAACTTTGCGTGGCATGTGTGTTATGTCCTCGTCATATCTAAATTTGTACTGGGTGAACAGTGTACTTCCAATAGAGAAGTCAGATCAAAAGGACACAGTGGCATGATGAGGCAAGTGGACAGCCCAATGGTTTTAAAGAATTATTTCATGCTGAGTACTAAGTCGTAACTTTGGTATTGCCAAAAAAAAAAAAAGCAGCCAGGTCAACAGATGAACAGTGGACATAAAGGTCGGAATTAAGTGGCGAAAGTATGAAACAATACCTATATATAGAGCTGTGAAGTTCTTTGAGGCATGTGTGCACTTTGGAACTTGGCAACCTTGTGAACTTTCGACGTACAAAAAATGTAGTTATTGGAAACAACTTGTCAAGTATGATCAGTTATTTGTCACCAAAATGAAATTTCATCACACAAGGTTAGAGGCCTTCCCACAAAAAAATAATTTTTTGGGAAGGGAAGGGAGAAGGGAAAAAGAATTCCCTTAATTTTGATATGCTCGAGATTCAATACCCTGTAATTAAATTGTCTTCAGCACCTCTACCAAGTCATAGCACCTCTACCAAAAAGCACAGGAAATAGCAATGGCAAGCTCACATGAACAAAAATAAAATAAAAATAAATAAAAAAACAGGACAAATAAAGGAGGGTGTGGTGGCGGAGCACGGAGAAAAAAAATGGTGGAGACATGGTCATGCATGCCAGGCAACAGTGCTGCGGCTCGGGGTGGCGTTTGGGCCAGGAATCCACCAAGCCCATTGGTGAGTACGTCCGGTAGTAGGAATGAAGGAAAAAGTGTTTAATTTACATTATTTACACTGGCCCCTGGTACGGAAGCCCACTCCATCAGGAACATATTAAACGTCTTGAGTTCACATCAGGACACGTCAGAACCACCTTCACTGCACCACAGGTCCCCGCTTTTAATACCGTCGTCTTCCCTCGGAGACTGGACTGGGGAATCCCATGATGGTAGCTCGGCCACTCACAATCGTTGAATCGGTCGCAACATCCCTCCCATGTTGACGCACCGTTCCGCCGGGCCCGCCTCCAATGTAGTACCCCCGCCCCCGCATTCTTTAATTTGCGTGGCCACCTGGGAAACTGAGCTCGAAGCTGTTCCCACGGTTTTAGGTTACGATGGCCCCTTTCATCAATTAGCGGGCTCTGCGTGACGGCCCTCTTGTCAGGATCAGGATTACATAGTGTGATCTTCACGGTAATTACCATATCCACGGATGGCGGTAGTTGTGGTTGCCTCGACGCGAGCTCCTTTGTTAACGCGTCACAGTAAGACACGCCCGGTCGCTGTCGGTGCGAGCGCTGATGAATGGGCTAACTCGTTCCAAATGTCCAAGGAAGGCGCTTTTCCAGGTTGAGACTTAACAAGAGGTTGTGCTTTCTGCAACTGTTTGCACAGCCTTGACACTGTACAGCATGTGCCAAAAAAAAAAAAAAAAATGCTCCACAAGTGGACGACTCAATCACTAATTGTTCTAGCCTTGTGAGCAGCAAGAGCAAGGTGTTTCATAAAAATAGTTGAATTTGCAGTGCTCGGTTGCACTGAACTACGTGTAGTATCCTGTGGTTTTGGAAGTGTGTCGGCTATCTTGAGGTGAAATGTACCATTAAATCTGATGGAGGACAAACGCTGATACACATACATTCAATCAGATCTTCCAGATTCAGAAAAGACTAAAAGACCAGAGGAAAACCTGTAATAAATACAAAATGGCAACTTTATTTGATAAGTCAAAGGTTGTTTCCAGTCAGTAAAAAAAAAAAAAAAAAAAAAGCACTGGCACCGACAGAAGCTGCAGTAAATGTTAGACAAGAAAGTGAGTGCAATGACGTTACACAAATAATACACACGATTTCACTACATAAATGAAGTCAGTCCTGCCCCATCCAGGGAGTCATTTTGGAGCAATGTTTCGAGCAAGCAAAATTGCGTTTTGGAGCAGTTACATTGTAGCAGACGAAATTGCATTTTGGAGGATCTTGGAACAGGCCAATTTGAATGTTGGTGGAATAATGGAATATGGAAGCGCACTTCGAAACCACGACGAAACACACAATAAACCAACAGGAATTGCGTAGTAGAAGCGCGCTTTGTAGCTATAGCGAAGAGTGGGTCGAGCGGCGGCATGGCGCATGCTTTTCTGTAAAGCCGAAAACATCGGTGGAACTGCGATCGAACTATACAGGGTGTCCCAGCTATCATGCACCAAGATATTAAAATATGCAAATGCCACGTAGAGACTCAGATTATTTTTTGTTTTCCGCCTAGTTACATAATTAGTCCTAATTAATCAACTTCTCAAAAAATTGGATGAAAATTGTCAGTGAGGAAATTGTAGAGAAACATGAAAAACTCCCGATACCGCTTTCTTTTGCTCGATACGTGCTACATAAAACATTTTCCGAGCGTGAAAGAAGCCCGCGAATTAGGGATGTGCGAATATTCAAAAAGTACGAGCATTATCGAATATTTTATATTTAATCTTCGTATTCGATTCCAAACATCGAATCGAATGTATATTGCTGGCTCTGCGGGAGAAAACACGGTTCTTCGTATTTTTTTCTATCTAATTTAAGAATATGGCGGCGATTTTGTGCTGAATTTTGTGATAATTTCGTGCTGCTAGCGAAATTTCGCTTGTAAAGCACACTTAGTCATTAAACGTCTAAACTTGAGGGAAATCCACCCTCTCGGTAGCAAGGGGCACGGCGGGTTTGCGGATCGCGAGGGTGCGCTTTTTTTTTTTTTTTTTCAGTGCCACCCCCAATTCTGAGCTTATTGATAAGTGCGATGTGTGACGACTGGCACAGGGTCAAATGCCTCCGAGTTTACGGGCATTTGATGCGGTATAATAAGGCACAGACAGGCTGGCGAGGACAGCTAGTCGAAATTACTAAATTTTCCAAGTTTTCATGAGCCAAATACACAATGTTTTAGAATAACGGCTTACTAGTCTAGTTTTTAACATTGACAATGTAATTGCAATGTTCCAACATAACAATTTAACTAAATTGCTAGTAAATGCACGTGCATATCGATATTCGATTCGATATTCGAAGCTAAGTATTCGTATTCGAAAACTTTGATATTCGCACACCCTACCGCGAATACACGCAAGATTGACGCGTGACTGGCCGCTCGAGGCACTTTGCGTGTATTCGCGGGCTTCTTTTATGCTCGGAAACACTTTTATGTAGCACGAATTGAGCAACAGAAAGCTGTATCGAAGTTTTCATGTTGCTCTACAATTTTCTCATTGACACTTTTCACCTAATTATAGTATTTGAGAAGTTGATTAATTCATTAAGACTAATTATTATTAAGTAATCATAGGCGGAATGCAAAATATAATCTGAGTATCTCCAAGCGACGGCAAACCACATTACCTTGGTTCTGTCCAGCTCTGTGGCATTTGCATATTTTTAAATCTTGGCGCATGATAGTTGGGACACCCTGTGCATTCCCGCTCCGATGCTTATGATGATAGCGGAAAATGTTCTCAAATTATGCGATCCAATCGACGCGGTAACATAATTTCTGGGTCACCAAATGTCACCTGTAGACCCAGGGAGCCGCAATCGACCCTGGGCTGGTATAACGTAAAACTGCACACCAATCTGATTTTATTCCGAATCCGCCATTAGCCCTTCCTGATAGGTCAAAAAGGATGAGGCCTAGTCCACATGGGCATAAAAACAGATTGGAATACTTTGGGAGTCTGTCTCCGGCCCTGGAGACAGACTCCCGCCCGCTGAACCCGCCGCAGCGCGCGCTTCCATGGCATCTATAGTTCGCCAGCCTACTTTTCGTTGTTTTGCGCGTCAGCTAGGGGGCGCCGCGCCACTGAGACCACTCAACCGTATTCTAGTACACTTTAAAGAAAATCGCAGTTTCGCCCGAAAGGTGAAGCATCGATTGCGATAGCAAATTACTAGACAGCTATACGAAGGATATTGGGTTTATCAGCCGTATAAACTTGGAAACATTCGCTTACTAACTAAATTATCAAATATGGTGTCAGCACGCACAAACAAACATGTTGCTGGTGTGAGGTGTCCATACAATTGCTATCGCAATAATACAACCGCCCTGCAGCCATTCCGACAGCAGCGACAACAGCTGACAGTGTGTGGAATGTTAACGGCTGCATTCTTTTTCGGAGAACGAATCCGCTCGCTGTTCACGGCCACTGCCGGAGCACACATGCCGAAGCCGTTTTGGCACAGCGTGGCGCAATTTCGGCCAATTTTCTGTACTTGGCGCAGTTTGGCGCAGGAATTTGTGTTTGTTTTAAAATAGCGCAATTGACGCAGGAGTCCCACACCTGCTCATCTCGAAACATTGTTCTCACCTTCTGCTCTCCTATTCGCCACATAAGCGCCGCGATTAAGACAGTCTCAATGTTTAGTTCAATGCCTCTGTCACTAGCTAACCACAAATTAAGCACTATACAATGAGGTGTAATATCAGCATTACAGTGCTATCTTCAGCTCCTACTTTGTGACTGATGAGCCGGCTGTGTTTCCATAAGGCCGGATCCAGCTCCACAGGGTCACCACTGAATTGCAGTTTCTTAACAGCTAGTAGCATGGACACCTGCATAAATAAAGTTTTCCATTTTTTACACACTGCAAGTAAGTGCCCAGCGTCTGTATCGATCTTTTAACTAACGGACACAGGGGTACGTTATCCTTTTCATTCAATAAAGAGGTGCAAAAATCGACGAAAAGCTCTTGTTCGTGTATGCCTTTTCTATGCGCAGTCACTCAGAAGAAGGCTCGAGGCGCTGCATAATGCCAGCTTCGCCGCAATGCGGCGGTGCTACGCGGTCAAACATACGCACTGTATTGCGGTGAAGCATACCAAGAGTGTAAAAGGGCCACAGTCACGGATATGCTGTGATACTCGCGGCGCTTGCTGTCACGTCTCCTGTCACAGTACAAACAAAGAGACGCCTAATAAATGTGCTGGCAGGCCTTCAGAGATATTTAGGACGTGACTGTAGTGATTTCAGCGCTTAATTGTTTCGCCAACCTAGCACGTACGCCCCGTATACAAGATCGTAGCGGGAATCAGGTACGCGTTTCTTAATTATATACAAGCGCACCAGAATAACTACGGATCTGTACCACGTAGTCTATCAGTGTTCCTGTACAGCTTTCACAAGGGTCTATATAAGTCTATGAAATATTGCATAACGACATTCATTTTTCTTACTTTAACAAATACAGGATACGAAATGTGTTCCAATTCATCGAAGCTTTTTTGTAAACATCGGCACGGCGTAATGCTTTGTCAATGTTGCTGTACAGCTGTCACAATGATCTACGGCTCCTAAAGTGCACAGCGACGTTCAATTTTCTTATTTTCACATACACATACAAAGTACAAACAGTTGCAATCATAAACTGTTCCCGTTCCCGCAATTCTCCTGAAGTGTGCGGTATGCACAACGGCACTAATGAACAATGCATCGGCACGATGTAATGCTTTGCCATTAAAGTCATCCGAGAAGACACCTAACTCCCAAACATAACCCCCTGCGACGATCAGAATTTAATCAGCCACGCATTGTGTCGTTTCTGTGCTGCCAGCCTGCCATCTCGGCTAGGGACGAACAGAGCTAACAACGTTCTTCCCCGTAGTACCTAGGCGAAGACAAATTTAGGACCGAAAGTCGGCACATTTCCCTCTCGCAACCACAGTCACGGATATGCTGTGATACTCGCGGCGCTTGCTGTCACGTCTCCTGTCACAGTACAAACAAAGAGCCTGCGCAGAAAGAACGGTTAAATCCAATTTTGCTGGTTGTTCGAGGACGGTGCTATGTGCTCTCGCTACCTTTGCTCTCTGAGACAGTGGTTGTAGAAAAGTGTTAAGGGCGCTGCGAGCGAAATGTCTATTTGTGTGCACTTGATAGCACACGTTCAGCGCACTTTTTCCTGTGTGGTGAGATGTTCTGATCAAGCCCATAAGCTTTTACGAGTGGTTTTATATTAAACCTATGAGTTTACACTTTCCTATGCACGTTTCCAAGGCCCTGTAGTATCACGATACATTGCTATTGTCATGGCGTCGTCGTGAGCGTTGTCTGCTAGCGAGCTTGCGCCCGTCGAATCAATGCGAGGTTTGTCGCCAGTGAACTCTGCCACTTGTTACGCAAGATATACTGTCATATACAGTGTGTGATTTCTTTTTCGATAGAACAGATCTCTAAAATCGCATGCAGCATATGGCGCAATTCGGCCTGCTCAGGTAGAATACCTGAATTGGGGAGGGGGGGGGGGGGGGGATTGCTTGTACGACAAATCGCAGTGACCACGTGCAGGTTAAACGCACCAGCCGGAAACTGGAACCTTACAGACTTCTTTTTTTTAATATAGACATTTCGTAAATTTCGTCTGATTAACTTAGACAGATTGTGATTTACTATGCACTTTTTCTTGTAGGCCCTAAGTTTATTTTTTATGTATTTATAATGCGGGCAGACAGGCCCATTTGGGGCATCCTTGCAATATCGTATGAAAAAGAACTGTAGATTTATTCAGAGTTGTGTTAACTATTCTTGGCATTCTTGTGTCCAAATAATTGGCTAAAATAAATGTCGGACAAAAATTATCTCGAATTTGCAAAAATTGCATTTTTTGTCACATTTTTAGCTGAATTCCGTATTCAGATGGCCACAGCTAAAATTATGAAAGGTTGCGTATTTTTATAGAAGGAAACCTAACAGTTTGTTTCAGAAAGCTTAATCGGAATAGTTTTTGTTTGACGCGATATTTTTTTCTTTTTCTAAAAGTTTGGTCCTAAACTTCCATACGGCGCCGTTGGCCAGCAGTGACTGTTTACTGCAATATACGCCTTGGCATGGAGGAAGAAATTATGTTTGCTGACCGCGTTTTTTTCCAGGGAGCGTTGCAGAAATGCTTGAGATTGCCGTGCCTTCGTTTATTTATAGCCGCCTCCAACTCATGTGCCGATGAATAGGAAGTCAGTCGGGATTTGAAAGTTTATCCTATTATATGCCAACAACAAGCAAAATAGCTGCGGAAGCTAAAAATTATTATTAAGAAAGATGAGACCATTGTCACTATGAATTTTGCAGAAAATTATTGCTTCATTCTTCAGGACGCAGGATGAACCAATAGTCGCCTACTTCCGTTCATATGCAAGCCACGATTGCAACTCTGTTAAATTATGTATCATCATTACATGCTGCATAGAATAGAACACGTACGCCACAGAATCCGTGTCAATATTCCAAGCGAAATTCCCCAAGATGTGCAAATAGTTTCCCGGAATTCAAAAACTACACTACTTCTCTGATGAAGCTTCGTCCCAGTACAAGAACCTGCTTCTGCAAACATGGCTACAGTGTCTCTGTGAAATCGAACTTTTTTTGCCACTTCGCATGGTAAAAGTTCTCGCAGTGGCTTTTGCGCCACTGTCAAAAGTTTAGTGGCTATAGAGACCACATCACGATCCCTTATCAGTAGTTAGAACGGGCGAAAAAAAAAAAAGTGAAAGAGATCATGGTCTCTTGTGTACTGCTGAAACACCTTGTACAAGAAAAAAATGCAGCAGATCCAACGAGTTGGAATCCTACATACAGCGAAGCTTTGTGCGAGTGCTTAAAGAGTCTCGCTTGTACACGCTAGTGCACAAATGAGTGAGTACTGACTTTATTTAGGTCCTGAGGAGAAAGAATTAAAGCGGGCCGGAGGCCCCGCCAATCATTGCGGTGGCTCCACCCAGGTCGGGGCCGGTAGACAGATTCCTTCGGCGACGGCCCGGGCCCTCTGGACAGCCTTGAGCTGAGCGATGAGCTCTGTGCTTCTGAGCGCTGAATCCCAGGAGTACTGGCCAGGAAAGTCCGTGCCCGCGTTGGCAGGGCACAGCCAGAGCATGTGTTCGAAGTATAGTTGTATTCGTGGCCGCAGTGTGGGCTTTCAGTAGGAAGGTTAGGATTGATCCTGCTTAGTGTTGTTGGTGTGATGTATATGTTCTAGTGTGCAACTTTCTGTAAGTGACTGCCTGTGCTTTTTTGAGCTTTGGGTGAGGAGGAGGAGGAAAAATTCTTCGTGCTAACCTATGATTAGAAGGTAAATCTTTTTTATTGTCCGCTAGTAGCACAATGTCGTCTGCGTACATCAGTCCAGGGACCTTCTGTTGCACCATTTGTCCATTACGCATGTAGGATAAATCAAAACCTAATTCGCTGTTTTCCAGTCGCCTTTCTATACCCTTAACGTAAAGCGTGAACAACAATGGTGACAGTGGGCATCTTTGCTTCAATCCTTGGTGAATTCCCACCATTTCATTACCTTTTCGACCTTCCCATACCACTTGTACTTGGTTGTCTCTATATATCTCCCTCAATAGCTCACGGAATCGTCATATATGCCTTCGTGCTGAAGAATATCCCATAACAATTCCCTGTCTACGTTGTCATAAGCTCCTTTAATATCTAGAAATGCTATCGATAAAGGTCTTTTCTGAGCTACTGAAATCTCTATGCACTGAGTTAGTACAAACATATCCTCTAAGCGTCTGCCTGGCCTGAACCCATTCTGTAGCTCCCCCAATACATCGTTTTTTCCACCCACTTCGACAGTTCTAATTTTATGGCTTGCATTGCCATTCTATATATCACCGACGTTACTGTAACTGGCCTGTACGCGAGCTCGTGTTATCCTTATCTCCTTTGCCTTTGTAGATGGGATTCATCTTGCTTTCACGCCATCCAGCGGGAATTTTCTTTGTTCTAATCACTTGCTCTATGGCATTAATTAGTCAGCAGTGCCTTGCTTTTTGGAACGAGGTTTTTTGATTAGCTGTATTGGGACTTTCATCGGGTCCTGCTGCCGTGTTGTTAGGAACATTTTCTGCTGCCTTTTTCCAATAAAGGCTTTCTATGCTAAATTTTGATCCCTCAGGCCTCTCTGCTGTTGCTGGATCTGTTGTCTGAACTACGCTTTTTCTCGTACCGAAGTTATCCCTAATAACGTCTGTGATGTACAGCAGCGCATCGTCTCCTTCGTAGATGTTACCGTCTTCATCCCTTATAGCCGTTTGCGAGTTGGAGCTCCGAGTGCCTTTATATGGTTCCAGAATCTTTTTGGGGCGCCTTTGTCTCTTTTGTGAATGTTATGCACCCAACGTTCACTTGCGCATTTAATTTTCTCTTGCACGAGCTCACTCGCCACCCTTTTCTTTTCTCGGTATGTATTCCATCTAAGGAGCACCTCTTCTTCTTGTAATCCCAACTTTTTGGCTTCTCGATGAGCCCTAGATGCCTCTTTACGCTCTTCTATAGCTTGTTTTATTTCCTTGTTCCACCACTTATGTGGTTTCCTCTTTCAAATCCAACAATTGTTTTGCCGTGTCTGCCTTATTTCATGCTGCATAACGTCCACCAGTTCCTTATATTCCCAGACTGCTGTAGGAAAAGCCTCCATTTTCTTCTCTATGTTTGTTTGCGATCTCTATTATTTGCTCGTCATTCATTTTAAAAACTCTGAGGCTATTGGTTCATGTTCTGCGTTGGTATCTCGCCCAAACTTTAATGCTAAACGTCTATGATCGCTTCCCATGCTACTTTTTTCAATTTTCGTCTATTTCTGATAGACCATTTCTGAGACTAAGGCGTAGTCGATACATGACTGCCTGTTTCCGCATTGCCACGTTACCTGTCCATGACACTTATTCTCCCTGTTAACTACTATAAGGTTCTGGTCATCACGGGAGGGTAAAACCCCTATATATAAGAAGTAGCGCCATTCTTAGATCTTGCCGCCACCGCGCTCACCCCGGTGTTTCCTCCTCGCCGCCTCCTGTCGCCCCTGCCTCCTCCGCTCCCCCATTGCCAATCCGTGTCACGTGGAAGCCCGCGTTGCGCTTTTGTATATTTTTTTTTCTTTACAGCGCGCTCCGACCGCCATTCTTGGGCCTGTGCGACGAAAGTGCTGTACGCACAACCGGATCAAACATGTTAGGGACAAGAACTTCGTTGTGATGGCATGCTGCTGCACCTTACGTTGCCGCAACCGACAAGGCGAGGGCAAAAGGCTTTTTTTGTTTACCACCCGGCGAGCGCAAACGCTTGCTGCACACTTGATATTTGCGCCGTCTCGCATCGTCGCGTTGCTACCTCCAAAACGGCATTATTAAGGCCAGTTACTGACTGACGAAGCAACATCGCGCCTCAAAAACTGCTCCGCAGGGCGCGATCGAAGTTTTCCGCAGGATTTCCTCTGGTAGCGCGTTAGCTGTCGTCTGCCACGGCAGGCCCGACGTAGGCGGCGCCACGTTGTTATCGCGCCTAATCGCGCCTCGATCGCGCTGGCCGGGCCGAGCGCGACAGCGGAACAGAGGAGGAGAGAAGTGATTGGCGCTACTTTTTGGATGGATGAGGCTGAACCCTTTAAATCGGGTGGTGGCATACGCCACCTAGCCATGACTACTAACATATTTTGTACTTTGTGGTGGGTGAAATTTCACCCCTACCTTGATTTTAGCCACCAATCAGATAACCTCCGTTTGGTTATTTCTACCCGCTTAAAGTCTATTTTGCCTTCACTGTCCCTAAACCCCAATGCTTTGAAAAAAATCAGCCCCGTTGCTTTGCACTGTAGGGTTAAGCCCTTTACAGCAAAGTATGAGGTGTTCAGCCGTTTCCTCTTCTCCACACGCACAGCACAACGTGTCTATACCTTGGTACTTGACCCGGTACATCTTAGTCCGCAATACTCCCGTCCTCGCTTCAAACAACAAAGAGCTTCCCCTAGAATTATCATAGATATTTTCTTTGGCAATTTCTTGCTTGAAAGTTCTGTATGTTCCCATTGCTGATTTTGTCTGCATCCCTGTTTTCCACAGACCCCTCTCTGTTTCTTTAACCTTTTTCTTAACCGCTGTTTCCTGGTTTGCACCCCTCCTGCAGTCCAAATATTTGATTGACAGTTTTCTGGTCAGCTTCCTCCATTTTGTATCAACATTCCTCATGTACAAATAACTGAAAACTCTCCTTGCCCACCGCTTTTCTGCCATTTCTCTCAATCGCTCCTCAAATTCTATCTTGCTGCTGGCTTCCCTGCCCTCGAATGACGTCCATCCCATGTCACCCTGTACCCCCTGATTTGGTGTATTTCCGTGTGCTCCCAGAGCCAGTCTACCTACCCCTCGCTGCTTAACTTCCAACCTTGCTCGAACCTCTGATCTCATGCACAGGACCGTATTGCCGAAAGTCAAACTAGGGACCATCACCCCTTTCCAAATCCCTCTCACCACTTCGTACCTATTGTAATTCCACAGTGCCCTATTTTTCATCACAGCTGCATTTCTGCTACCTTTAGCCGTTACATATTTTTCATGTTCCGTTAGGTACTCAGCCCCATTGTTTATCCACACTCTAAGATATTTGTACTTATTCACCACCTCCAGCGTAACCTCCTGTATCCTATGCTCGCTGCCCTGATTATCATTAAAAATCATGACTGCCGATTTTTCTTTACTAAACTTCAAACCTAAGCTATCTCCCTCTTTACCACAGATGTCCATTAATCTCTGCAAGTCTTCCTTGCTGTCAGCCATAAGTGCAATGCCATCCGCATACATCAGTCCTGGTAATGACTGTTTAATCCATTCTCCTTGCTTGAAATAGGAAAGGTTGAAGCCAAGTCCGCTCCTCTCTAATTTTTTCTCTAATCCTTGTAAATACAGCATGAACAACAGAGGTGACAGAGGGCACCCCTGCCTAAGCCCCTGCTGTATCTCTATAGGTCCAGATACCTTGTTTTCCCATTTTATAACCACCTTGTTACTTTTATAGATATCTTTAAAAGATTTCTTACTCCATCTTTCACATCTAGAGTGCCCAGTATGTCCCACAAATCCTTTTGGATTACACTGTCATAGGCTCCCTTGATATCCAGAAATGCAAGCCATAGGGGCCTGTGTTCCTTTTCTGCTATTTCAATACACTGTGTCAATGAGAACAGATTATCTTCTAACCTTCTTTGTTTCCGGAACCCATTTTGTAGTTCCCCCAGCACCTCCTCGCTCTCCACCCATGCCTGCAGTCTGTTCTTTATAATCTGCATCACCACCCTGTAAACCACTGACGTCACTGTTATGGGACGGTAGTTGTTCATATCGGCTTTGTCCCCCTTTCCCTTATATATCATGCTCATCCTGCTCAGTCTCCACCCGTCGGGGGCTTTACCGTCCATTATCATTTTGCTCACTGCCTCTCTTAATGCTTTCTTAGATTTTGGGCCCAATGTCTTTATCAACATAATTGGGATGCCATCGGGACCTGTCGACGTGCTACTATGAACCCTCTTCTCTGCCCTTTCCCACACGCTTTGTGCCAGTGGAGCCACTGCACTAACTATTCTATCCTCACCTGATTGAGCACATGCTATGTTTCGTTCTTTAAATTTTTCTGTCATCATTGTTCTTATATGTTCCATTGCCTCATCTCCCTCTAGCCGAACACCTTGAGCTGTAACTATAAACCTCTGCTCTAGGATAGTCTTATTATATACTCAAGGAGTTGAGATGTTTCCAAAATTTCTTCGCTGCTTTTCTATCCTTTTTGTTTACTTCTGACAACCATATTGGCTCCCCTTTCTTCTGATCTTTTCATTGATCAAATGGGATGTTTCCCTTCTACAGTTTAAAAAGTTATTCCATTTTCTGCCTACATCAGCTTCTGGTTCACCCCTCTGCTTTGAATATCTGTGTTCCCTGGATGCTTCCTGACGTTTCTCTATGGCCTTCTTAACCTCCTCATCCCACCAGCTCTTGGGTTTACGTCTTCTGTTCCCTTTTGTCCTGACTCGTACCTTAGCAAGCTCTAGCTCAAATAGCCCTGTTAAATGGGAGGGGTAACTGGAGGGGTAAACGGGAGGGGTAATTCGAGCGCCCCCTCAGCGGCGAAGTGGCGAACGAGAACCGGCGCAGGCGGCTCCCAGCTGAGCAGGTCAGTATTTGAGTAGGTCGTGGTTTTGTGATGGCAGGCGTTGTAGTACACGGTAGAAGCTGATGCTATTACGCGCGATAGGGCGGTATGTTATTTCGCGACTAGTTCTTTTTCTTTCCGTTGAACACTCAATAATTCGACGTATGAACATACATTTCGTAACTGTGGCGAAATAAAGCCTATGCACTTGTAGCCATGTGGCCATACACCATAGGCGTACGCCGTTAGCGCGACTGTCGTGATCCTCGTGACAATATTCTTTAACAGGTAAGCGAGTTGGCTTCACATGCTTGGCGCACGAGACTTGGTTCGCCTCACGTGCGTGCTCCATTTTACTGGAACTTTGACTGGTCATCATGGTTTTCGGTCCCTCAATTTCGTACAGGCATCAGGAAGCACCGGAAGTAATGGAGCCGACAACAATACGAGATTTGAAGCCAGGGATGAAAAACCTCAGTATTATATTCATCGTCTTGGAAATAGGTGAGAAACGTTCCATTCTGTGCGTTCTAAGCAATGAACATTCCGTTACCCCTAATAATGCAAATGCGGTCTCCGTGAATAAATTCCAATGAATTGCTACCAATACCTCGGCTGCTTCAGCTGGCGCACAGGCAGCTTGTTCCACCGATCATCTTGTTCACGTTTGTTTCCGCTAATGTCGGCGCATCTATTTTGTTCACTGTTTGCCTTCGTTGTGGTTCCTACGTAAGTCGCGGCTGAGATTACCAAATGTGCGAGCGTGTATTACAGCAGCACATGATTGCCCGACTACTGTTAACATTTTCCTGACGGTAAATTTTCCGCTGCTGACCACGAGCTCGCGGGTTCGATTACCGATCGCAGTGGCCCCATTTCGATGTGGCAAAATGCAATAACGCCCCTGTAGTTAATTTTAGCAGCACGTTAGGGAAAAAAAAAAAAAAAAGCGCAGGACTCATAAGCCACTGTGCAGTTTCTGGATGTAAAACCCCATAATTTAATTATGAGAAGTGGTGGCGGTGTGTTTATGCACAGGGTTGAGGTTCTTTGCAGTGGCAGCGACCGTTAGTGTATTACACGATGAGTTAAAGTCGTCCCCACTCCCTCATAAATGTGCATACGCTATGCGCTGTAATGTATAGTAGGAACATTGAGACAAATTTCCGTGAGGACCTGTTTATGTACTGAATTTGTGAGCCATTTGCACATGAAGCAACATTACAGTGTAAACCCTTGTACTATTAATACAAGTATTGAAGGTATGAAGTCAACTTTGTATACTGCATCATATCTATAGTGCCTTACATACAAGAGGGAAGTTTCCTGTCTGACACGAAGTTAGAAGTGCGCTGTCTTTTCATGTTAGCTACTCACTGCAGCAATGTAGAAGTGCTTATTTTACTTCATGTTGCCAGTTCCTTTGAACCTTTGCTGCTGATATTTGAGAAGGGCTTTACTAAACAGGGTTGCTTCATCATGGCCAAGAGAAAAGTAGCATTCTCAGAAGGCTGCGACAGGCTTGTTTGTCCCATAGGTTCCAGGTTTTGATGAGAGGAAAGGGTGAGGGCAGTTGCCAAGTGCCTTGGTGTGAACTAGGTCACTGGGTGTCGATCGTGGGTGTTAATAGGACAAGAGACATTTGAAAGGTGGTGGGAAAGTATTATCGTAACTGTATGGTTGTGGAGCGATCTCGAGCAACTGAAAGCATGGCTGTGTTGGAGTTTATTTCTTGTATAAAGATTAAGATAAAAAGTTTTTCTTTAAGATATAAAGTTTTTGTTTTCTGTCACACTCTGCACATGGGTTACACAAAGACAAAGGTGTATCATGCATGCACAGACATGCAAACTCATGAACATCACATGCATTGTTTGAAGCATGCAACCAGTCACTCAGATGGGCACGGTTTATTCCTTAACACCACATGTGTCCATGGTGGCATTGAGATTTTGTATTGAGTGGAGAGATGCTGCCTACGTGTTTATACAGTTAAACGTGGATATAACGAAATTGACAAATTTCGAAAAACTTCGTTATAAAGAGGATTTCGTTATATGCAGGTTCAGCACCAAAAATTAAAAAAAAAAAACACTTACCTTATTTACTAACTCTTACTTATTCTAACGCGCCCTCGATTGTAATGCGCACCAGTTTTCCGTGACCAAAAGAGAGGAAAAAAAATCCTTTACAGTACCGCGCACCTCATGCTTTCATGAAGAAATACAACTATTGCTTAAGATTTACTCCCAATACACTAAAGTTGCGATTAACAAAAAAGTCCCAGTTTTCGGGCGAAACTGGGACGAAAAGCGAGCGACACTATGGCGTCGTATAGTGTCACCTAGTGTCAGGTTAGTGAAGTGAAGCGCAGAGACTTGCGCAGTAACCAAAGAGTGGCGCATGCCAGCGCGTTGAAAAATAACAAAAAATTTTTTTTTTCTTTGGCAACATCAACTGGAAAAGGAGAGTGCCGGCTTGGCGGGCTAGGCCAGCTGCAGCAAGCGGCGGTATCAGGTTTGAATGAAGGGAGGGGGAAAGGTCACGCCCGTGGCGGCAAGATCGCCGGGTTGAGGCATGCAGGCCCGCCTCGCGCATGCTCGCACGCACACGTACGCTTGCTCTCGCCTCGCAGTCGCCGTGAATTCGAGTGCACCAAGTGCGATGCCGCCGCTTCGCATTCCGTCGCGGCAGAGAAGGTGCTTCTGGTTGCTGCTCGCGCAAAAATGACAAAATTTGGGGCGAAATCTCTAGGTTGTTGGCGGGAAAAATTTGTTCTTTCGAGGGGGTCTCCGGCTGCCACTTCGTTACGTAGAGGTCTCAAATACATGTGCTTCTACGGAGTAATGGCGGGGAATAGAAAAACTTCGTTATGTCCAGGAATTCGTTATATGGAGGTTCTTTATAAGCAGGCTTAACTGTATATTATAGTGGAGTGCTTTCTGAATGTGTGCGCAAGGTAAGCATATTTTCTGTACTTTGGTTTTAACCATTGGAAACATGGAATTTCTTGTTTCTTTACATGTATAGGCTCTTGTAGACAGGCATGAATGTGTGCATCACACCCTCATACTTGTTCAAAAAGTGCCTTGGAGCCAATTCTTCTGAATTCTGATTCTCCAGTCTGCTTGCCTGATCTGCCTTCTACCTTTTGTTTCTCCATATTGGCGAAAGTTTGCTAAAAGCCTTACTACATGAAAGGCAAATGCTTTACGCCAAACATGTATGCTTCTCCAAGTTGAAGAAATATTAATGAAAAATTGCACAGCGATTTCCATAACAATGATGGTTGTGCAAACAGCATGCTGGAAGCAGGTGGTTTCCAGCATGCTGGAAGCATCTACCTTTCAAATGGACATCTTTGTGCATTATACATAGGGTCCCTTATTTTCGGGTTTTATGTTTTTTGAAATTCGGTGGGTTAAAATCTGGTGGTATTTTTAAACTGGAAAACTGGGGAGAAATTAGGCTTTTGTTCTCTGTCGAGGAAAACCGCTGAGAAATAGGGTTTTAGTTGTCTGGGAGCCCAAAATTTGGGATCTTTCTGGTAACTATTAGGGCGATCTCCTTTTGCAGACGTGTTATTTAAACAAGTGAAATTACTGACATGAACAAATAATGACAGAGGGAGCCAGTTGGATGTCATGTGACCTACTTATCTATACAAATCCTCACTGTCAGGCATTATGTACACTTTCAAAAGAAACTACATTAACAAAAACAGCTGTAACAGACATTTTTGGTGATCCCTTGTTTACTTTGTTCTCTGTACTTTTTTACTCAGAGGAAAAAAGAAGCACAAGTAGTGGTGCACACAGGCATGCTTCTTACACTACACTAAAAAGAAGTACTGGATCAATTTAGATTGATAAAGTATTGTTGAAGAATTCTACTATCGTTCATTTCGTGGCAATAGGCTAAATATTGGAAGAGAAAATGACGATCAAAGTTTCGTTTTTAAATTTTCCACTGAAATCCCAGGGCTGGTACATCAGTGTGACTGTCACAGATTGCAAAGCATTTTTTCGCATTTCAGCCTTTGGGGTTCAGCAAAAGTTCTTGAAACTTCCCAAGCTCAGTTTTTTGCTTTTTAGTATACCATGTAGTCCATTCTCACCGATTAAAATTTAACTAGACCTGAGCAGACGGCGTCAAAATAAGACATTGTTTGTGAATGCTAGAAATCAGCGCACCCAGCAGTTTACACGGCAAGATGTCCACATTAATTATATTTGCAACCGCAGTTATTCAAATTGCATCAGTCATTGCTCAGAGCAGCAGTTGTAGTTTAAAACTTCTACCTTATGTCATAGGTGGTTCTGAAAGTTATGAACTGAATTAATTTTGCATGGTTCACACTTCGAAAGGTTTCCCTGTCCTGTTCCTTGCATTCGTTCACAGCATTGTTGCTTTCTTGCTGTGAGTGCTGAAAACGAGACTGAATATTCTTTCGAGCTGTCACGTAATGGCTTTTCTGCTTGGCCCCTTTCACACTATATAACTGTTGTGAAAAACAAGTAAAGTGAGTGAATGTACTGAACTGTTATTCTCCTTTTTTTCTTTAGGGCGGCCAAACATGACCAAAGAAGGCCATGAAGTTCGGACGTGCAGGGTGGCTGACCGATCAGGATCGATTAATGTCTCTGTTTGGGATGAACCGGGCACATGTATCCAGCAGGGTGACATTTGCAAGCTTACCAAGGGGTCAGTAGCACTTTTTTTGTGGAAATTCTTTGAATTTTCAGAATTCAAAAGTTTGACAAAACCTTTGTCTAGCTAGGAATCTTTATGGCACTAGTAAAAATTGTCATCAGGAAAGTAGTACTCGGTGCGACAGGGTTAAATATGAATAGAAAAAGAACAACTAAAGTGCTCACAAAAAAAAAGTCACTGGCCGCATTAGAAAACTAATAGGTTAACGGGGCCCTGAAACACTTCTTTAACTAATCGTAGAATGACATCACTATTAAATTATGGCGCCTCATGAATCTCCTGGCGCAAAAATATTGCGAATCCTTCAAGCCCAAGCTAAGTTGAACGTATTTATCGGATCAATGAGCGGCTTTCTTTAATTTGCACTGGCGCGTGGGAAGTTTCACAGGGGACACGGCAAGGGAGCGCAAGGGAGCAATGCCTTGCTAGCTGTGCCCAAAGACGAGACGGCTCTGTGCGGCACGATCTACGCTACGATCATGATCTCGGAGGCCACGCGTTGGCAGACGCAGCAATGCGCAACTGTCGTGTGTACAACG